>NW_028225137.1:0-150000 GCF_056783735.1 Eptatretus burgeri | reverse complement strand
CACACACACACACACAAACACATCCACACACACACGTACACACGTACACTCATCCACACACACACACACACACACACACACACACACACACACACACACACACACACACACACACACACATCCACATCCACAAACATCCACTCACATACACATCCACATCCACACGTACACACACACACACATATCCACACACGTACACACACACCTTCAAGTATATCCTTGGATATTAGATGTATAACAAATCTAATCTGCCACACTGCAATACATGGATTTCAATTAGTCTCCATACATTGTCCGGCCAGGCCTGTCATTGAACAACTTCGTCATGACAAAACAAAATTAAAATAAAAACGATATTTATACTGTAATTACATCAAAAAACAAGTGGTGCCAGGCACAACAAATCCCGTCCATTTAAGGCATAAAGTTATTTTGGGGATCAAATGTAAATTTGATATATCCTTAACCTGAATGTTGATTATAAGGAATAGAATAAGGAATATTTTAGTCTTAGTTTGAAGTCAATTAAACCATTTTTGACAAAGTTATGACCGTAAAATGATTTTGACCTTTCAAGGCCACGTAAGGTCAAAGGTCATGGTGTCAAATGAAAGCCAATAAAGGACTTGATGTATGTCTTCCAGAGTAAACACGCATATCCCTAACCTTTTTTGATTTACTAGTGCGGGCCCGTAGGTGCGTGCCCATAGGTGCGTGCCAGTTTGTGCAGCTTCGTTCCTTCGCTCTCGTAAACGATGACTGGATTGGGGCATTGTTTCAACGAGTGCGGGCCCATAGGTGCGTGCCAGTATGTGCAGCTTTGTGCCTGTGCTATCAGGTCCACAGCATCAATTGTGATGTCATATCAAACGAAGAAGAATTGTGACGCCCCCTCTCTCTCGCCCCCCCCTCTCCTCCCCCACTCTCTCCCCCTCTTCTGTCCCCCCTCCTCTCTCGCCCCTCCTCTCTCACCCCCTCTCTCCCTCCCCTCTCATGCCCCCCCTCTCTCCCTCCCCTCTCATGCCCCCCCTCTCCACTCGACCCCCTCTCTCTGTAAATGTATTCACAAAGCACAACAAGCACAACAATAATAATAAATAAAAATAATAAGGCACATACTCAGGTCCCCAGTGTCGATTGTGACATCATACCAAATAAAGAAGAAAAAGAATTGTGACGTCAATCGTGCCCAAAATTTTTTTAAAATAAATAATGAAACAAAAATTAATCGTGACGTCATTCGTGATGTCATAGCACCATGTCCTGTCATTGGTTGACAGATAAATGGCCGTAACTTGGGAACCGCTTTTCCGATTGATATCAAACGTTGAAAAGGGAAATCCGCGGGGCCCCGGCAATATTCCTGGCAAGTTTCAATCCGATCGGACTGGTGGTCGTCTGGTTATTAATAATTTGGGAAAAAATGGCATGATAAGGTGAGAAGGTGGAACGACACCTTCAGCTGCCATATATACACCTTTTCAACACTGAAAAAGCAATAAAATGGCTGTAACTTGGGAACCGCTCGTCCGATAGATATCAAACCTCGAAAAGGCACATCCGCGGGTCCCTGGCAATATTCCTGGCAAGTTTCAATGAGATCGGACTGGCGGTCGCAGACAAACAGACAGACACACAGAGATTGCTGGAATTATAGATAGATTATATCGGACCAACCGATAAATGGCCATAACTTGGGAAACATACTCAGGTCCCCAGCGTCAATTGTGACATCATAACAAACGAAGAAGCAGAAGAATTGTGACGCCCCCTCTCTCTCGCCCCCCCTCTCTCTCTCCCCTAGTCTCGCCCTCCTCTCTCCCCTCTAGTCTCGCCCCTCTCTCTGTTAATTGTGACGTCATTCGTGACGTCATAGCACCGTGTCTTGTCATTGGTTGACAGATAAATGGCCGTAACTTGGGAACCGCTCGTCCGATTAATATCAAAACCTTGAAAAGGCACATCCGCGGGTCCCCGGCAATATTCCTGGCAAGTTTCAATCAGATCGGACGGTGGTCATTGAGAAACGGCGGTCGCATAGACACACAGACAGACACACACACACAGAGATTGCTGGAATTATAGAGACGAGTACGTGCCCGTAAAAAAATAAATAAATAAATAAATATTCCAACTGCGAGCAACAAACACCAACCACACAGGCCGTTTCTTCGCTCTGCGTGCCCGTACGTGCGTGGCGCGGAAGTTCGCATATCACAGTTACGATGATTCGCAATTTAGGTTTTAATGGCCAATTATTCAATTAGCGCCAACGTATTTTGCCTTTTCGCAATGTCATCACAAGGAAAAACAAAAAGAGAAGAGAAGAGAGAGAAAAAAATTACTTCCTGTTTCGGAGCATACCAGCACTCTGATGTTACCGAAATTTATGCACCGTCTCATATGAAAACGATCATAACTTGCGGCATTGTGTTTATCTATAAATGCGCATAAGAAATCGAGAAATTATTAGAATACACGAAGTCATCACTCTCCGGAAGTCCGTACGTTGTAATCCGTAATGGGGAACGCAGCTGAGCTTCCCTTCCCCATGGGCCACGCCGACGCAACGTGTCTTGTCATTGGTTTGGTGAATAAATGGCCATAACTTGGGAAGCACTTGTCCGATTAATATCAAACCTTGAAAAAGCACATCCTCAGGGCCCCAGCAATATACCTGGCAAGTTTCAATTAGATCGGACCAGCGGTTGTCGAGAAACAGCGGTCACACACACACACACACAAACACACACACACACACACACACACACACACACACACACACACACACACACACACACTGCTGGAATTATAGTTAGATAATGGAAAATTTGTAATTTTGACAGATGACCATGACCCCCAAAACTTCGGACCCTCCCTATCTTCACAAATATGCATTTTTCACGATAGGAATGGGTAGGATTATAAGTGAGTAATAGAATAAGGTTCACTATAAGCGTAGTTTGAAGTAAATCAGATCATTTTTGACGAAGTTATGAGCGAAAAACGATCTTTTCGTGACCTTGACCTTTGATCCAATTGGACCCAAAAGTTAATGGGGTCATCCAGGGTTCATTGCCCACCTGTGGATTAAATTTGATAGTGTTTGCTAAAGCCGTTTTGTCGTAAAGTTGCTTACAGACAGACAAACAAACAGACAAACAAACCAGACGATTACAATATCCCGCTCCCTCCCGGAGAGTTGGTGTCAAAGCCACCCAATGCTCACCTGTTTATACATTTATCGTTTTTAAAAGACTCATCTAATAATTAATATTTTTTTAAAAAGCATTTCAGTGGTCTGATCCAAATAATTTTAAAGCAATATATGTATTTGTATATTGTAATCAGTAAAAAATAGTGTGGTAGATAAAAACATAAGAAAGGGAATAAGTTGCACCAAAAACGTCAACATTTTCACGCTCACGCTGGGAGTATCGCCACAGCTTTCTGATCTTCGAACAGGCTAGCTAAACATGATCTTTATCCTGTAATTACATCAAAAAATAAAAACGATCATTTTCCTGTAATTACATCAACTAATACAAACGATATTTATCCTGTAATTACATCAAATAATAAAAACGATATTTATCCTGTAATTACATCTATTATTATTATTTTTTTTTTTACGGGCATGCAGTAGTCTATCTATAATTCCAGCAATCTCTGTGTGTGTGTCTGTGTGTGTGTGACCGCTGTTTCTCGACAACCACTGGTCCGATCTAATTGAAACTTGCCAGGTATATTGCTGGGGACCTGAGGATGTGCCTTTTCAAGGTTTGATATTAATCGGACAAGTGCTTCCCAAGTTATGGCCATTTATTTACCAAACCAATGGGAAGACACGTTGTTGCGTGGGCGTGGCCGATGGGGAAGGGAAGCACAGCCACGTTCCCCATTACAGGTTACAACGTACTGGCTTCCGGAGAGTGATGACCTCATGTATTCTAATAATTTCTTGATTTCTTATGCGCATTTATAGATAAACACAATGGCCCAATTTATGATCGTTTTCATATTAGACGGTGTATAAATTTCGGGAACATCAGAGTGCTGGTATGCCACCGAACCAGGAAGTAAATTTTTTCTCTCTCTTCTCTTCTCTTTTTGTTTTTCCTTACCACGACATTGCGAAAAGGTAAAATACGTTGGCGCTAATTGAATAATTTTGTATCAAAAATAAATTGCGAATAATAGTAACTGCGAATAATATCGAACTTCGGGGTCACGCATGTACGGGCACGTGAGAGCGAAGAAACGGCCTGTGTGGTTTATTTATTTATTATTATTTTTTTATTATTACTATTTTTTTTTTTACGTGCATGCACTAGTCTATCTATAATTCCAGCAATCTCTGTGTGTGTGGGTGTGTGTGTCTATCTGTGTGGGTGTGTGTGTCTATCTGTCGACAACCACAGGTCCGATCTGATTGAAACTTGCCACGAATATTACCGGGGCCCTGCAGATGTGCCTTTTCGAAGTTTGATATCAATCGGACAAGCGGTTCCCAAGTTACGGCCATTTTACTGCCTTTTTAGTGTTGAAAAGGTGTATATATGGCAGCTGAAGGTGTCGTTCCACCTTCTCACCTTATCGTGCCAATTTTTCCCCAAATTATTAATAACCGGACGATCACCAGTCCGATCGGATTGAAACTTGCCAGGAATATTGCTGGGGACCCACTGATGTGCCTTTTCAAGGTTTGATATCAATTGGAGAAGCGGTTCCCAAGTTACGGCCATTTATCTGTCGACCAATGACAAGACACGGCGCCATGACATCACGAATGACGTCACAATTAATGTTTATTTATTTATTTATTATTTTTATTTTATTTGCACGATTGACGGTCCGATCTGATTGAAACTTGCCAGGAATATTGCTGGGGACCCGCTGATGTGCCTTTTCAAGGTTTGATATTAATTGGACAAGTGGTTCCCAAGTTACGGCCATTTATCTGTCGACCAATGACAAGACACGGTGCTATGACATCACAATTAATGTTTATTTATTTATTTATTTTTGATTTTTAAATTTTTTGTTTGCACGATTGACGGTCCGATCTGATTGAAACTTGCCAGGAATATTGCCGGGGCCCCGCGGATTTCCCTTTTCAACGTTTGATATCAATCGGACCAGTGGTTCCCAAGTTACGGCCATTTATCTGTCGACCAATGACAAGACACGGTGCTATGACATCACGAATGACGTCACAATTAATGTTTATTTATTTCTTTATTTTTATTTTTAAATTTTTTGTTTGCACGATTGACGGTCCGATCTGATTGAAACTTGCCAGGAATATTGCTGGGGACCCGCGGATGTGCCTTTTCGAGGTTTGATATTAATCAGACGAGCGGTTCCCAAGTTACGGCCATTTATCTGTCGACCAATATTTGCGAGAGAGATAAGAGGGGGACGGGAGAGGGGGGGATGAGAGTGGGAGCGAGAGAGAGGGGCGAGAGAGGAGGGGGGAGAGAGAGGAGGGGGAGAGAGAGGAGGGGGGAGAGAGGAGGGGGGAGAGAGGAGGGGGAGAGAGGAGGGGGAGAGAGGAGGGGGGAGAGAGGAGGGGGGATAGAGGGGGACAGAGAGGGGGAGAGAGAGAGGGGGGGGCAATTCTTCAACACAATTCTTCTTCGTTTGATATGACGTCACAATTGACGCTGGGGACCTGAGTATGTTCCTCAAGTTATGGCCATTTATGATACGGTTGGTCCAATCTAATTGAAATCATGTCCCAATCCAGTCGTCCTTTACACACCTACGGGCCCGTACTAGTCAAAGAATAAAAACGATATTTATCCTGTAATTACATCAAGTTATCCGAGATATGATGAACCAACTTGGGCCTGTCTTGAGTTTCTCGTTCGGAGACCTTTTTGAACACCTCACGGACAAACAACCCGCTAATTACATTCGCGTCGAAAACAAAATGGCGGACACGCCATGACATTTAAACACCTTCGAGGTAATGAAAGTTCGTTACATTCCATTGTTAAATCACCACGATTTCCACAGGAATGCCACGTACAGGATAGACAGTTTCGTTGTTAACCAAATAATCGTATTTTCGTTGTTTAAAAGAAGAAAAAAAAAACACAAACTCACGTTCGGTGGGTGAGGAACAAAACCGTTCCTTGAATATATGCGACGACGAGCCGCCATGTTCTGATCTTTTTCGAGTTGATCTCGAAAGATATTAAGTGAAGAAAACGAGCCGTAGCTCCCCAGAGCTCTTCACCCTCGCTGTTTTCCACTTGAATGAGCCGGTATTGGTGAAACAGCGACTTTATTACGGAAACAACAGTTATTGTCTCCCGTGGTTACAGAAGAAAACATCAACAAACAAACGTGTGAACACTGTGACGAACACAATAACATTCATGACGTCATTAACGTGTGAAGCGATTTTGGACCGCCCACATTGACGTCTTTGTTGTATTTATTTACCTGGCAAAAATATATCAACAAATGTAAAACGTGAAGTATGTCTTCTCTCTACAATAACGTCAAACATTGTAATTATAATATTTTTCCTCTTTTGTTTTTACGTTTGGAGCTTTTGTCGTTGGATGTGGGGAGAGATGTTCATTCCAACTATGCAAGCTTTCACTACGAGCCACGACGTTATAGTGCGCAGCAGTGTTGAACGGTGTGGAGTGTGAGGAGCACGTTTTTGGGTGTACTGTAATCCCCATCATGAATGTCGTGTTAATATTTTATCCCATGAGTTTTCTGAAAAGGAATTTCAACAGAAGGACATTGAGTCCATCAAAGGGATAACTTGAAACTTGCTCGTGTGTGGATGGATGGGTGATGGTACTTCTGTGTGTTCTGTTAGTAAGCAGCTTGCTATCGCTTGTCAAGCGGCTTGCTTGATTCAAAAGGCTGAAGAAAGCACTGCAACGGAACGGAGCGCTCGGAACCGCTTAACAACATGGCGGTCTCCTCGCAAACAATGGTGTCGCGAAACTCGAGCAAATGTTGTCCGGACGTCATTTTCAGGTTTACTCGATCCTCCAATGACAACAAGTTACCAAAACGAATTTATTGTGTTCGCAGCGACTCCAGCTTACGGAAAAGAAGGAAAGAAAGATAAGGAAATGGGGAATCAGGAGGAGGAGCTCCCTGCTAAGCTTATCTATTGGCCCGCCATTGTGCAATTGCTTACCGAGATCATCTCTTCGTAAACATTTACAACTTCTTATCCGAAACTGCTGAAGGGATTGTGACCAAACTTGGCTAAAATGATCTTTGATGTGGTAAACTCAAGTTTATTCCTGACAACTTCCCGCTCCACCGATGAGTAACCTTGGTCATGTTCCACCACCATCGTTTTCAACACCTCACACATTCTTAACTCATTACGGACGGTGGAGAAGTCATTATGCATCCATCAAAACAACCCACTGCGAACGTCTGTCAAATGAAGTATCATTGAGGTCTTGTAATCAACAATGGGGTTCTGTTGTAGTTATCGTAACCTCACCAGGTACTGCAGTCAGTTCGTCTGGTGTTGGCTTTGGGGTGACGGCTGGTTTTAGATCTTTGGGTGTTGAGTTCGAGCACCAGTTTCTTCATGAAATACTGTTACGAATCTGGAAGCCATTGCACACAAACAGCGGTCCCCGTAGCTCAGTTATTTCAATAAGTATGTGTTTATAGTCAGGGCCCCGTTCCTTCTGTCTCATGGGAATTTCGTGTGTGCGCTACGAGTTAATTTTTAGTTAAGTTTTTACAACAACAACAATTACAACAACTACTACGCCATCCACTACAACAACCCCACTGTCCTGCACTCGACCGGTCGCCATTGCCCACATGTTTTTGACTGAAGGCGTGGGCGGAGCCTCCATCGCCTCAGATCGAGGTCCGTCCCAAGGAAGGGCATGGACCGTTTCCTCCAGCCAATGAGCGAAGGGCGAGCATGACACGCACGCCCTAGCCAATTGGGAGGTGACCACGAGTCTTCCGACAACCCCTCGTCCAATCAGGAGGCGAGTGGGAGGAGAAGAGACCCCTCCCACCTCAGAAGGGTCACGTGTTGTCTGGACCAGTGTTGGGCAGACAAAAGTGCATTCTGCAGGATCGTGGCGATTGCGGTCTGTGGTCTTGGTGGCGAGTGCGGCTTGGTCTGGGTCGTGGGTTTGAGTCCCACCGTAGTGGTTTGCGTTGGAGCGCTCGAGCTGGGATCCCCATTCCCGTCACGGACTCCGAGCTCCACAAGTGCGGGTCCGGTGAAACCGCACGAGGCGGGGAGGTAACCTGCCCTCAGCTCGCTTTCCCTCCGAGCTGAAAGGCCGAAATAAAGAACCGACAGGGTCCTGTGTGTGTGTGTGTGTGTGTGTGTGTGTGTGTGTGTGTGTGTGTGTGTGTGCGTGCGTGCGTGCGTGCGTGCGTGCGTGCGTGCGTGCGTGCGTGCGTGCGTGTGTCACACCAGTCTGATAAGTAGAATTGTTAAGTGCCTTGTACATTGTGAATTACATTTCTTATTCGTGATAACCCTGCTCTGTGTCTCCCTCCCGATTAATGTAAAATAAAACCCCTGTTAAATGTTCCAGTTCGTTGTCCGTGCTTTACTTCATTGGCCAAGCAAAGTGTGTATTGAGAAATAGTAAAGCCGTTCGTGCCGTAAATTGTTCATTTGGTCCGGCGCGGCTTTGGTAACTTCCGCTCAGTTACGCCGGATCCGAGTCGATGATAGCGACTCGATTCGGACAAAGTCAGCCGAGGGTGTGGTTTCCCCGGTAGTTGGACGGTGTGAGTACTTAGGTAAATTGGAATTAGACAAGTGGACCCTACCTCACGCCGTCGAAATATTGGCGACCATGGTCCTCGAAGTGACCCGTGACCTTTCGGAGTTGTCCGAGAGTCACGACTTAAATTCCGGGTGTTCGGTGGGAGACGACTCTACTGCTCCCCCTGGTGGTCGTTTATCACCACCTAACCCCGGCCCACAACAATACCATCAGGTGGGTTGACTCAGCCTGTCATGAGTCAGCAAAATGAAGTCAGCAAAATGAGTACCAGCTTACTGGTCATGGGGGCACTGCATCAGCGGCACAGCTGCACCCCCAGAAAATGATGCAGTCAAGCAGTTCACAGGCTGCATGCGAATAAATATAAAATCAATTATATATTTTAAAAAAATGCTCTTTCTCTTTCTCTTTCTCTTTCTCTTTCTCTTTCTCTTTCTCTTTCTCTTTCTCTTTCTCTTTCTCTTTCTCTTTCTCTTTCTCTTTCTCTTTCTCTTTCTCTTTCTCTCTCTCTCTCCCTGCTGGTCGTTGGTGAGTTGTGCGTGGGTGTGGCGTCATGGTGGCTCCGTGTGTGCAGCTGTGAGTACTGTGTTGTTCCTATCCCCATTTCGTTTCCCTCTGTGTCCCCGTACGTGTTTGTGGAGTTTTTTTCCCTCTTTCCCTTCCTGTTGAGACGAGAGAGAGGGAGAGAGAGGGAGAGCGCACGGTAGGTGCTTTGTGTGTTTTCCTTGAAACCTTCGGGTTTCCGGGCCTACGTTTTCATCTGCCTTGTTTTCATAGGCCTGCCATTTATCGGTGGTTTTGCTTCTTCCTTACACTCTTCTTTTCCCTTATACTTCATTTGACCCACTTGCTAGTTGCTTGTGACGGTTTTCCTTTGTTAAACTTAAAAACTCTTCTTTTGTTTTCAGCTATGGCAAACAGTCGTTTGCAGAATAGCATTTACGAGTCACTTACTCGTAAGAATGGGATGTGAGTTAGTCCACCCGACCGGGTTCGGGTCGAGGATGCAGTGATGGGCTTGGCTAAATTCGTTGGTTTTAAAAATGTGCTCGCAGCTTCAAAGATGAACCAACGAGTTGTTGTGTTTCTTTCCGAGGAGCGCTATGTCGCTCAGGCGGTTGAAACCGGTTTGTCTTTACTGCCAGATATTTTCGTTAACGTTAGTATGTTGGACTCACCGGCGGTGAAAATCACTTTATCTAATTTACCACCTTTTGTTAAAAACGAACAGATCTTGTCCGTTTTGGGACAATTTGGCACGGTGGTGTCAAAAATCTCCATGATTCCCTTTCATTTGCGTTCGGATTCTTCAGTCCGCCATATCATGACCTTCCGGCGGCACTGTTACATGGTGTTAAAAAACAACGCTCAATCGCTCAATCGCTCAATGCCTCAGCTACATTGGAAGTTGAAAATCGAAATTATCGATGTACATTGCAACAGAGACAATGACGTGTTTCACGTGTGGTGCCTTCGGACATTTAAAAGGTGCTTGTCCGGAGTATATATCCGGTGGCACATCTAGACAGGAACAAACGCCAATTCTAGTGGCACATCTAGACACTCAGGAAGAAACGCCGATTCTAGTGGCACATCTTGACGGACAGAACCAGATGCCGATATTAGTAATAATAATGGCGCGTCGGGGACGGCAGATCAGCCTTCATTTTCGAGCTTAGAAATCAATAATTCTCCCGCTGATGACGTGGGTTTTATTACCATGTCCTCCAAGAGGAGTTATAAAAGAGGAAGTGGAAGTGAGGACACACAAGCGAGCTGTTCGAAGAAGATAGCACCGTCGAATGAACGTAATGTTTTCTTTTTAGAAACAGAAGCTTCCGCAGCTGGTCTTCTGCTGCAGAATAGGTTCAGTGTGTTAGCTGAAACGGAGGAAGACGCTTCCGTTCATCCCTCTCATGAACAAGGACCGAGCACAACGCCCCAATATGTTGTGGTCACCACTCCGGTCACTGAAACTAAAATCAAAAACCATAAACCTGCTCTCGTCCCGCTCCCTGCTGACGACGAAGTGTCTGAGGTAATGGAGGCAGAAGACATGGCAGCCCCAGAGGGAAAGTGCGAAACTTCCGATATAAAAATGGTAATCGCTGTTACGGTTTTTAAAACTCTGCTGTGTAAACAGCTACACTTTTAGTAGAAGACGATATTCCCGTTGTAAGAGCATCAGCTTCGGTGTGTGAGGAGAAAAATAAAGGCCACTCGGATTATGACTCAGATGCAGTGGCGTGCAGAGGTTTGGTGATGCCCGGGGCAAATCTTGATTGTATGCCCCAAAGACTCAAGTATAAGGCCTAATATACTGAGAAATATTATGAGAAAGCAAAACATTTTGAATATATAAACACAGATGAAACATGAAATAAATGCTTTATTCGATTTTTATATAAATCAATCAAATTTATTCAGTTATTTTCCCCAAATAATACCTCCTGTCACAAAACACCTGAACTACTTCACTTTTTACATCAGCTGTGAGAAATTCTTTTTCAATGCTTATTAAAGCCAGGTCGGTCAGTCGCTCCTGTGACATAGAAGACCTCAGATATGTTTTTATTAATTTCATTTTTGAAAATGACCTTTCACAGCTTGCGACTGAAAATGCGATTGTAAGCAGTAATCTGTATGAAACACACAGCGTCAGAAAGACATCCCTCCCATACTGCAGTAAAGACTCCAGAGCATCTTTAGGATCAGGGGGAACTCTATTCCCTCCAGCTCGAAGGAGCATCACAAAATCAATAATTTCGTCATGTAACTGAATTGCAACCACATCATTGTCATAGTAATTTGCAAAGTCTGAACATTCCTTTTTTAATTTCTCTCTTTCTTGTTCATCTTCAATCACTACTGAATTCAAGTTCAGAAGAAAAGAAAATCGGTCACTGAGTCTTTGAAGACGGACACTGCGGTCTTCAATTTCAGTTTTTAATCTGTTCACAATCTCCACCATTACTCTATTCATTTCTTCTTATGCCGTCAGTCCACTATCTCTTGCTGACTCTCCAGGCATTATTCTTCTTCTCCTTGTTTGTGCAATTGGTATTCCCCAATTTTCACAATATTCATTGGCTAAATCTATTGCATTGTGGATAATTTTGTCATTCTTCAAATTCAAGATATGAATAAGTCCTCTCAGATCACAAGAAGCTTCATGGAACCCCATTTTCGGATCCTGCAAACGTTTTGAGACTTTCTCCACTGATGATAAAACTGAGTACCAAAAATTTAATAAAGCTATAAACGGGAACTGTTGAATAGAGTTCAGTAGCGATCCTGCATCAGATTTAGTTTCCCTTGAAAATTCTCCTTCCAGCAGGTGTTGAAGGCTTGCAATAACGTTGTCACACTCTTCGTGGATTACTTGCACAGCATCATGGCTGAAACTCCATCTTGTGTCACACTGTCTTTTCACAGTCCGAGTGACAAAAGATTTTAATACTTCCCAACGAGAAGTAGATGAAGAAAAAAAAGTAAAGAGTTTTTCCAGAATGCCAAAAAATGTAACAACAGGTTGCACCTCACTTGCATGGACACAGGCCAAATTGTGGCTGTGGTTCTCACAGTTCACAAACACAGCTTTTGGGTTAACTTTAAGAATTTTTTGTTGAATACCTCCTCTCACTCCAGCCATAACTGCTGCATTATCATATGCTTGACCACGACAGTCATTCATGGAAATTTTGTCTTCTTCCAATTTTTCCTGAATTATATTTACCAGGCTGACTGCATCTTTCTTGTTGACTTGAAAAAATCCCAGAAATGTCTCCTTTATTTCTACTTTTCTGTTTTCATCAATATGAACGTAACGCAGAATTTCAGAAACCTGATCTTCATGGGCAATATCTAGAGTTGAATCCAGCATATTGCTAAAATATTTTGCATCCTTAATTTCGGAAATTATATTTTTCTTGACAGTTTCACCAAGAAGATTGATTATTTCGTTTTGAATTCTGTTGGACAAGTAGGTGACACTTTTTGGTTTCTCTTTCCCTCTCTGCAAGTGTTTTGCAAATATGTCATAATATTTGGCCAAAAGTCTGATTGTTGCGAGAAAGTTTCCTGTATTTTCACTGACTGTCTCCCCTGGCTCTGATAACCCAGATATTCCTTCTCCTCGATGTCCACGATAGGCCAGATTCTGTTTTGCCAGAAAGGATATAACCTCGACAATCCGTTCAGTTATAGCTTTCCATCTTTTCTTTTCAGCAGACATTTGCTGTTGAAGTTCAGCATCTATCGTAGTTGAATGATGGAGTCGAACTACGAGGTTCAGGTATTCCCTCATGTGAGCTCTATGAGAAGGGCTTTTCTCATGGTCAGGTATTCTTGGATTTAATTTTCTCCAAGTGGAGAAACCGTCTTCCTTTCCAAAGTTTGACACAGATGACAAATGCTCCTTTGAAAACAAAAAAACAAACAAAACGGTAGCATGCTTTCCGATATGGAGAGTATAACAACCATTTTCTCTCCACAATTTCTCCGTTTGTCGAAACTTTATCAAACCACTGTTTGGAAAATGATCTACCATCCTTCTCAGCAAATGGACCACTTTTATTCTGATATCTTTCAGGGCCATGTTGTAATATTGTCATCTTCAAATGATCTGGAATCAGTTTCTTCAAACAGCCAAAATCGCTTCTTTGCAAAAATATGCTAAAATCTTCTTTATTTTCTTCACATGGATCATCATCCTGACAACGAGACTGAGGACAGAGAGTATTATGTTCTGACCGAGCTGAATCCGTATCAGAAAAATCCTTATCTGCACCCACATCATCTTTTACTTCTCCAGGTTCTCCTACTTCTTCTTTACTTCTTTTTATCCATGCATCTAATGCCCCTCTTTGATGGGACTCATCTTCGACTCTGCCCCTCTTCTTTTCCTGTTCTGTGCTCCACTCGGTTGTACTTTCTTCATCTGAGACATCTGAAAAATATATATATATATATATATATATATATATATATATATATATATATATATATATATATATATATGTACAAAGTGATTACTAACTTATACACTTCTGAGACAAGCTTATTTTCTCTTGAACAAATATTCATTCTTGTATTTGTAGATAATAAGAGAACAAAAAATCTTAATTGGAGATAAAATCATTAAACCATTAAAATTAAAACAATAATATTGTTCTAGATAATAGCTCCACCACCAACTCCCTGCGAGTTGCCAACGCGGCTTTTTATAGCCCGAGGGGAGAAGCCATTGGAGGTTTCGCCACCTGAAATCGGCGCTTCCCCCTTTCACCTCTGAACCTTCACCTCAGGCAGGCTCCACCCCTTTCACCTCTGATTGGCTGGCCTATTCCAGGGCAAAGCCCGTCTTGATCCGTTTATGCAAATCAGCCATTTTGCCGCTGTTTGCTGAGGAGGGCGTTGTGTTGTGGAGATGGCGTGGTTGTGGAGAATAAGCTATACTGCAATAATTCTGAAACTCGATAATAATAAGCACACAAAATACTCGTAACATTTCATTTTCTATCTCAAAAACCGTAAGACTCATGAGAAAATGGGAAGAAAATGGTAAACAATCGGTCAGCTGCAGACAGATAAACCATATTTCATTTCTTTGTTCCTTCGTATCAAATTATTTCACACTGATCCTCCACTGATAATTTTGTGCAATTTATATCATAGACTTGCAAATTAGTGGTATCTGTATTCGAATATTAACATGTTAAGGAATAAATGTCTCCTATTCCGAGATTAAATGCCATAGCAGTCCTCTGATCATCCAGGCTTCACTCTTACTACATCTAACATAAATATTTCATTAAATATCACCAAAAAAACCTATAAAAACGTAGTTGCACCCGTTCTAGAGCTATTCACTGACTTTAGAAGGTAAAAGAACTAATCTCGATGCACAAAAAGCTGAAGAAAAGACGAGTTATGACTCGAGGAAACGCAGGAACAAACAGCCACGTCTGCTTGTTGCTTTTGATGGTTGCACCACGTACATCATGTGCATGAGTGTGGGGGGATGGGGAGAAGCACCATTTTCTCGAGACACAAAGGGTACACCATGTTAAAGGAATAAAGGGCTAACAACTGCCTCTGCAGTGCGGTGAGCCTCCAAAAATTGATTTATCACCGCTGAAATTTTCAAATTACGATCTTATTTCCTTCTCTGATTGAATGCCCCCATCCAATGGATGCCCGGGGCCAAGGCACCGTCGCCCCCACCACCCTCTGCACGCCACTGCTCAGATGGGGCCTCGTCGCTTGCCTCTAGTGCTGGTAGCGAAGTCTGGAATGACCCAGCAATAGCCAAGGAACTGGAGGGTGATGATGATGATGTATCGCCCATAGAAATGACTGATGATGTATGATGATGTATCGCCCATGGAAGTTTCTTCAGGACATTTTTCGAAAGAAAAACGTTAAAATGATAACCTTCTTCCCAAACCGGTCTGGCTTTATAAACTCCTCAAAACGTCTTCTCCTTCAGGCTGAAAAACTTGGTGTGACTGAGTCACAAGTTTTTCGCCTTAGAAAGTGTGTATTGAAAGCTCGGAAGGAGCTACAAGCGCAACCCAACTTTCCTTTACCTGACAAACCTTCCCTACCTACACGATGACCTTCTCTATTGTAACTTTAAATATAAATGGGAGACGTTCGCCCCTGCGTAAAGCTCAAGTAAAGTTGCTTGTCGAGCAAAAACATTTTGATCTTGTTCTTTTGCAAAAAACAAGATGTAGCTCCTCGTGCATGAGCGAATGGACTTGCATCATGAAAGGACAACGGTTCTTTAGCAACTTGACCTGTCCTAGTGCTGGAGTGGCTTTTTACTTAAATCCTTCTCTCTGTCCTGAAAATGTCACTTTTAAGGAGGTTATTAAAGGGCATTTAGCTTCAGTTAATTTCCTTTATAATGGTTATAAACACTCTTTAATAAATGTATACTCACCTAGTACGAGAATGGAAAGAATATAATTTTTCACACAGTTAGAAATGTTCCTCACACACCTTGATTTTTATGGTCTTGTTTGTCCGTGTGGGGACTTTAACTGCACATTGTATCCCACCCTTGACCGTAATGGAGAAGAGCCCCACCCATCAAGTGCAATACCCTTAAAGAGAGCATTGTCTAAATTCTCCTTTATGGATGTATGGAGACTCCAGAACCCATCTGCACGGCAATACACATGGCGCCGATGTGCAAATGGCCGGCCATCTCTTGCAAGGCTAGACATATTTTGCATTAATAATGACTCTTTAAATGTCATAGACCATGTTGACACCACTCCAAGTGGTTTTTAGGACCACCGCATGGTTGTTCTTCATATACTTTCCCCGGCTCGAAATCGTGGCACTGCCCATTGGACCTTCAATGTGAGTCTTCTGCAAGATGACGCTTTTTCTGTCGCCTTTCGAACCTTTTGGAGAGTTTTACTACTACGGAATCCTTCCTACTCCTGCCTCACACAATGGTGGGACAATGCCAAGACCCATATTAGAACCTTTTGTCAGCAATATAGCTCCTTTTGTACAAATAACAAATCCGCGCTGCAATCTCTAATTGCCAAAGAAATATTGTCGCTCCAGTCAAGCCTTCCAACTCCCAGTGCTGAAAGGACTGTTTCTCTAATTGTAACAAAGAAAGCCCTCCTTGCTCAACTCTGTACAAAACAAGCCAGAGGGGCTCTAATTAGGCTGCGAATGGAGAACTACAGCTCTATTGATACTCCTTCCAAATTTTTCTTTGCTTTGGAAGCGCAAAAAAAAGAGAAACCAGCAAATAACTTCGCTGCAGGCACCAGGAGGCCGAACAACACACGATCCAAAAGACATCAGAAGCTTGACGAAACAATACTTCTCTGACTTGTATTGCGTCAGAAACACGAAAGAAGACATGATTAGTTCCTTAACCACTTCTTTGCCCACCTTGTCCGAATCTGCATGCCAACAACTTGACAAGGAAGTGACTGTTGACAAACTTTTTACAGCTTTGCAAACTTTTCCCACAGGTAAAGTTTCTGGACTTGATGGAATCCCTGCAGAGTTCTACAAAGCCTTCTGGGATTTGTTGGGACCCGAGTTGCTTGACCTCTTAATTGATAGCCTACAATTAGGCTTGCTTCCACTCAACTGTCGCAGGGCTATACTTGCTCTCATACCGAAGAAAGGAGACCTCCAGCAACTTAAAAATTGGCGTCCCATTTCGCTCCTCTGCACGGACGACAAGATCTTCTCAAAAGTTCTTGCGAACCGCCTCAAACCTCTGATTGGGGAGATTTACACCCCGATCAATCTTATTGCATCCCTAAAAGGACAATACATGATAGCATTTTTATTGTACGTGATATGATCGATATTTGTATTGCTGAACATAGAAATGTTGGTGTCGTGTTTTTAGACCAAGAAAAAGCTTTTGACACGATTGATCATTCTTATCTCTTTGCTGTTTTACGGGGGTTTGGTTTTAAGAAAAATTTTATTTGTTATATTAAACTATTGTACAATAATATTTTTAGCTTGCTCAAAGTAAATAACATCTTAAGTCAGCCTTTCCCTATCACCAGGGGTATTCGTCAAGGGTGCCCCCTGTCTGGCCTTCTATACTCCCTATCAATTGAACCTTTACTACATTGTTTACGTACACGGCTACAAGGGTTTTATCCTCTGCCGTTAGAAAATCCCGTAAAGACCATTGCTTATGCGGATGATCTCTGCGCAATTGTGCACTCTGATGACGATGTTCGTGCTTTGGTTGAGTCTGTCAAGGAATTTAGCTTGGATCGCTCGACTAAAGTTAATTTGGAAAAGAGCAAAGCTTTTTACTTAGGTCCACGGAATGAAACTCCCCCTCCAACCCTCCCAGGGCAGCTTGAATGGACCAATGAAGGAATACGCTACCTCGGTGTCTTTCTTGGAACTCAAGATTTTATTTCAAAAAACTGGGAATCGCTGATTACTAAAACTGAGCAGCGGTTGATAAAATGGAGGGGATTATTGAGGCAGCTTTCCTCCCGGGGTCGTACTCTGGTCATTAATAATCTTGCGGCATCAATGCTATGGCATGTTTTCAAGGCACTGCAGGCCCCAGTTTTTATCCTTAAAAAACTTAAAAGCTTTTTTGTAGATTTTTTCTGGGGGGGAAAGCACTGGCTTTGGCCAGGAATACTAAGCCTGCCGACTGCAGAAGGTGGACAGGGGCTAATAGATGTGACGAGAAAAGTGATGGCTTTTCGCCTCCTTTCAGTACGAAGGCTTCTATACTCCGACGTCCCATGGAAAGCCTTTGCCCATTGCTTGCTGAAGCGAGCTGGGAAACTAGGCTATGGTGACGAGCTTTTTCTTCTTGATACGAAGCGCGTGGATATGACATCGATCCCTCTGTTTTACCGAAGCATGCTGGAAGCGTGGCAGGCTGTTTCTTTTCGCCGTGATGCCAGTGCTTACTCCCTTCAGATGTTTTTAAATGAACCAATATTTTTAAATTCTTTTTTTGATGGGGTCTGTCGTGACAGATCTTTCATGCAAAAGTTTATTGATGTCGGTGTTACCAGAGTAAAACACCTCAGGAACCCCCTTGTACATAGATGGAAGCCAGCTGCTGATATTGCCGTGGCCACCAGTGTGAGGTCCATCAGAGTTATTGGCAGAATTTTCTCTGTGATTTTACGGACTTTAAAGCAAACCGCGTTGAAATGGGACCCAGAATAGAAGATGCCCTCAATTTATCCCAATGTCCTTTCCCAAATATTTTAATTTTATTTCAAAGTTTTAGGTTTTTTAATCAGATTGAGAAATCCTCAGTGTACAATCTATGTGTTCTCACCCTTTTTTCTGGCAAACTCACAGAGCCACAATCTAATTGGCGAGCACTGCTTCAAGCTAACGTTTCCACAACAATTAAATGGCAGGTGATGAAAAAGAACCGATTGTCAAGCGCTCAGGCGATCTACAATGGCGGCGAGCGCACAACATCCTGCCTTGTAACATTCTGTCCCACCGTATGTGTCCTGAAAACTCGGAATTGTGCCCCTTTTGCGACACCCCAGAGACCATTTTTCACATTTTCATTGAATGTTCAAGGTTGGCCTCGCTTTTTGGAATTATGTCGCGTGTGATCCGGGGGCTCGGTTTGACTTTTACGCATTGTGTTTTTATATTTGGTTTCAATGTCTTGTATCAATGCAGAAATAATGTCTTTTAGCAAACTTTTTGTGTTCTGAGGCAAAACTAGCCATCAATTTATCGAGGAAACGAAAACTGCAGAACACTGACGTTTTAACTGATGATGTTTTAACTATTTTTAAAGCATTGGTTACATCGTGTGTTCTTTTTGAGTTTGAAATTCAAGATCCTGTTTAATTTAAAAACCGGTGGTGTGCGAAGCAATCTTAATGTGGCATGGTTGGTGGTGCTCTGACGATCAATTTGAAATTTTAAAATATTACTTCTTTGTTACCGCTTCCTTTCCTGGTTGTCTTTTTTTTTTGATGCCTGTACGAACTTCCTTGCAATAAAGGAGAAGAAAAGTCAAAAGTCTTTCTCTCTTTCTCTTTCTCTTTCTCTTTCTCTTTCTCTTTCTCTTTCTCTTTCTCTTTCTCTTTCTCTTTCTCTTTCTCTTTCTCTTTCTCTTTCTCTTTCTCTCTCTCTCTCTCTCTCTCTCTCTCTCTCTCTCTCTCTCTCTCTCTCTCTCTCTCTCTCTCTCTCTCTCTCTCTCTCTCTCTCTCTCTCTCTCTCTCTCTCTCTCTCTCTCTCTCTCTCTCTCTCTCTCTCTCTCTCTCTCTCTCTCTCTCTCTCTCTCTCTCTCTCTCTCTCTCTCTCTCTTTCTCTCTCTCTCTCTCTCTCTTTCTCTCTTTCTCTCTTTCTCTCTTTCTCTCTTTCTCTCTTTCTCTCTTTCTCTCTTTCTCTCTTTCTCTCTTTCTCTCTTTCTCTCTTTCTCTCTTTCTCTCTTTCTCTCTTTCTCTCTTTCTCTCTTTCTCTCTTTCTCTCTTTCTCTCTTTCTCTCTTTCTCTCTTTCTCTCTTTCTCTCTTTCTCTCTTTCTCTCTTTCTCTCTTTCTCTCTTTCTCTCTCTCTCATGTGGTGTGCCAGCCATATTGGAAAACGGAAAAAGTTTGGACCTCTGTATCTCTGAAACCACACCGAGGAAAAAATTGAAACTGGACACAGAGCAAGTACTCCTCATGCGTAATGAGTATGATTATTTGATGACATCATAATTGCATATGTAGAACGCCACATCCGATCAGTATGAAAATTTTTGAAGGTCATCTGAGGATAAAATGGTACCCAAAAATATTTTTTTGTTGACGTCATCGGTGATGTGATTCGGCAGCCTTATTGTTTAAAAAAAAAAACAAATCCCAAAATTCTTCTCTGAAATGTTTGAAGCAGTCATCACTGCCAGCATTTATAAAATGGCAGTTCTAATTAGGTCATGTCTTCGAGCATGACCTAATAATATGGGTGTCGATGTCCTTCGAACCGTCCGTCCGTTCACAATGAAGTTGAAGCGGGAGATCTGGTCATTAGTGATCCTGATAGAGGTCGATGAGACGTACACGATGGTATGACTGTCAAGGTCAAGGTTACGAGGCCTTTGAAGTTGCGAAAATGACGATTTTCAAATTCTATCTCCTCCGCCATTTCTCAAGCGATCTTGAATTTGATTGTAGCATATGAATCTATGGGACAATATCTAAATTTGGTCAGGCGGGATTTTCGATATTCGCTTTCCTTTTCGTGTCACGTGACTTCAAAGTTGGCAAAAAAATGCGAAAATGACGATTTTCAAAATCTATCTCTGACATTTCTCACGCGATCTTGAATTTGATTGTGGCATGTGAATGTATGGGACAATATCTAAATTTGGTCGGGACGGATTTTAGAATTTCGCTTTCGTTTTCACGTCACATGACTTCAAAGTTTGCAAAAACTGCCCTACCTTCAGGAGGCTATATATTCTCTACTGGGCATGGTAAAAGTTAGTGAATGGTGTCATTGCATAGCAGCTGACCTTGTATATTTATACATTTTCCGCCGAAGGTGCAAAAGTTTCAAAACCCGAAATGTAAACGTCGGCATTTATTTTCAAAATATAATTTCGTGTGCATACGCCAAAATGCCGAGTCATCTTTAACCAAACTGCGCAGTTCGAGCTGCGCAGTAGTCTTCGGTCATAACTGAACATTGAGAACTTGTGGTATTATAGAGATGACCGTCACCCCCACACGGGGGTAATTTTTTGTCTTATTAATAACGTAACACACCAGCACACAAACGCCACACAAAATACACCACACAAAACTACACACACACCTCACAACACACCATACAAAACAAGTCCTAGCGAGGGTCTGCAATCTCTGATTGCTCTTTTTCTTGTTTATTTATTTAATCAGGACTTTCACCATCATCTCCCTTTGACACCAACCTCTACCAATGAGCCCTTTTGGCCTTCCAGTGGCACATCCCAACCACAATTCCAGGTAAGTACTCCTCTGATTCAGCCCAGATAACTAAAGGAATAAACTCTGTTGGGGAGACAAAATAAGAGCTCAATAAATGTGAAACATTATCAGACATCATGGCAAATATATTCTTGTGGGAAAGCAGTTGGGGTGAAAGGGAGAAACGTAGCCGAGTTATTTCATTTTTAAATTGTCAGCATAAAATGTACAGTGTTTGTGTACAAGGCTCATAATGTGTTGGGGTATGTCTGGACAGCATTAGAGGTCACCCCTCCATTCTGTAATGTGTCTAAATGTCCAACCATTCCTCCCACACTAATCCTTGAAATGGATCCCTTCATAATCTGTCTAAATGTGCTTTAATCTCTTCTTGATCTGTGTGTGAACTCTTAATATGATTTCCACACCATTGCCACAGAAAACCAGAAACTGTGAGGAGTCTGCAACTCCTAGAAATTACACGAAACGTCGAGAAGGGTGTACGATGAGCCAATGAGCACGCAACGGGGTGGAAGCAGAACCAAATAAAACAAGGACAAACGTGTCCAAGAGCCATGTCATTCCACCAGTCAAGAAGAAGAAGACAAACAACGCCGAGCTCTCTTAGAGCCAGTGTTCGCGACTCGAGACGCGGCTAAAAATATATTTTTTGTTACGGCCCGGGTTTCAAGGTTCACCATGAGGAAAAGCACTCGAGTTTCTCCCGAACACCTGGTCCTGAGGTCACAGATAACTCTGCGGTCCAACGGGCTATACTTCTTACGCAGCCATACCCGCTTGATTTACACGACCGGCCTAGCAGAGTTATGCTTCAATGTTTCTGCGATAACTTTTTATTGGCATGGTAACCTAACTGGAGGCCACGCCCTCGGCGCTGCACCTGGTGATATTCTGCCGAGCAGAACAGATCGGTGCAACTCCAGCTAACACAGCAAATCAAGTGGGGTACAACTTCCCATCGAATTATACTTGTACACTGTGTCGGACCAATGAAGGAAAGGACAACCAAGACAAACAGGAAATGACAACCAACAATTATTTATTAACACACACACAAGCAAGCAATTATTTAAAAGTGAGTATGATAGACAAGAAAACAAAAGGCACAAAAATGCAGATTTAACTGTAACACATACTCTCCTTTTTTTACAATCTTATTTACACAAAAGACATGGCCATCTTTCAATCCGGGGAGGAGACAAGAAGAACTCAAGAAGAAAATCATAGTGTGGAGAAAAGAAAAGTAGGGTTGACTCTTTTTCCCTAACGTCACACAGTCCAACGGGGCTGGGCCAGTCCAAATATACGAGGAAGTGGAGGGGGGGGGACAAGGATGGGGAATATAGGCAGTGGAGTGACGATGCGACATGGTGGGATGCATAGCCGTGCCTCTGAGGTGTCCAGACGCAATAGGCAATTCCTCTCCAGTATGAAAAAATACGCAACGGCAAGCAGCTCGCTCCATTTCTGCTGGCCACCCGTGTCCAGAATCTCCCCACAAAACAAACCATGTTCTGCGCTTCTTATGCTGACCTCATTCACACTCTGGGCTACCTCCCTCTCTTTACACACTCTGAACACTCTCAGCTGCTCACTGGACAAAGTTTTGGCATCTCTGTTGATCCACTGTCTTCTCTCTCGGTCTGGCTTTCCCTCTCTCTCGAGGACGAGGACAAGCTACGAGGACCTATCTCCTGACAGGATCTCGTCTTTTTTCCATCTTGTCTCTTGCACTCCTGTCTTCTTCATCTTCATATAGCTTTCTCCATTTTAGCTCATGTGAGCCTCTTCCTCATTGGTGTACATCCGATCGGGGCAAGTCCATGATGCAGCTTGTAGAAAATGCCATTGGTTCTGAGGGAACGTTCAATGTTGCCCCCGCCACGTGAAAGACACCGCGGACGCCCTCGAGCACGTCCCTCGTGCGCAAACGTTCGCTGCACAGTGGTCCACTGCATCCTGCCTGCGAGATGCGTCACATCCCTCCACACACGGGAAAAGCACTGTACCCCTTGCCACGAACATGCATGGGAGAATGGACACAGTCCCAGATGGTGAAGGCAATCCGACTGGCCTAAAGGATGAGTGACCACAGATGGCCTGAATGTGCCCAATTAAACAATGCGCAAATAGAGTGAAAACAGAGAGGGATGGATGAAGGGACAGATGCGGGGCCAAAGGCAAGACCAATGGGGTGAATGAGGGACCGTCAAAATGAGGTTGAGGTTTGGAGAAGGGAACCACCAGGAGACGGAGAAAGGTGGGTGGGGGTGGGGGGGGTGGGTGATAGAACGATGGTATTAAGGAAGGATTGCTGACAGGAGCAGGGGTCGGGGAGGGGGAGGGGGAAAACAGACTGATGGGGGAGAGCAGGAAAGATTGAAAGGAGTCGGGGAGGGGGAGAGGGAAAACAGACTGATGGGGGAGAGGAAGAAAGATTGAAAGGAGCCAGGGGGGGTGGGGGGACAGACCAATGGGGAGCTGAAAGTTGCAGATGGTTTGGGACGGACCGATGGGTGAAGGAGGAAAGGTTGAAAGGAGGAGAGGGGGGAAAGGAAGACCACACCAGGGAAATACAAACTAACTTCAATGCATGCCCCCTGAAAAACCCTGAGACAAAGGGCCAAGGACTATCTACACAGTGACTGAAGAAATAACTAATCCTCGGGTCACCTACATGTCCATGTATGCTCACCGCCTGGGGTAAGTTTCCCAAACCATAACATGATATTGCAAATGCGTCTTGATGCAGAGATTTTTGTGCTATGCACAAGTCTCTTGGTGGACGGTTTCTCTGCGCATCCTCTCTTGGAAGTGACTCTGGGTTCCAGTGTCTCCCCAATGTTCATATACAACCCGACCCCTGCTGCACGGCCAGTGCTTTGGAGATCGGCGGGGAACAAGACCAGGCGGATGTAGCGATTGCCAAGACCCGAGGAACCGTTTCCACCCAAGTATCATGTGGGAGCGGATTCTATCTTTCCGTTTTGTCGATCTGTAATTCATACAATACCTGCGGCGTGAGTGGTTAAGTTACACGGTTCAGCCGATGTGGTTTAGTGGGCACGAGGAGAATTATTAACTTCTTGCTTGATCTCAAACCATCTTCTCTCCCCACACCATTTGCAACACATTACAAACCTGACTGGATCTCTGGATGAATTATCTTTGTTGTGGTGACATTACCTGGTGGTTATAAATAAGTCCTGTTAAAGGTGGATGGATGGGTTGTGGTCTCCAGAAACGCTAGATCAGATTGTGCCACGTGACCACGGTTTGCTTGGCCTTATTGGATTGGTCATGTGGTCACCTATCGGCATAGATCATGGCTGGCTAAGCTGTTCCAACGGGCATGGTAGCAGAGATAAAAGGCCTTGATCCGACCCGGAGCTGTTGACCCACGTAACAACTGCCGTCGTTTCGACACGACTCGCCAGATTCGGATCGGGCTTGGGAGTGACCGGCTGACCATTACAATATTTATGATCTTTCTGGTGAATCCAGCTTTACAATTTTGACCTTTTTAGTCGTCCCAGAGCCAAATCAACAATGATGATAATCAGTGCAAGTGGAATTTACACCACATTGTCTGTAAAACAATACCCGTGACATGGAATTGTTTCTTTGAGATTCGTTTATTTACATTTTATTATACATTATTACATTATTTCAATACTCGCTTTCTGTACAATGGAAACACAAAACGAGTGTGATGGAACCTTGTATTTGTCTGTATACCGTATTTCTCCAGTATGATGTCCATGAACGTCAGCGTTGGAAATGGTTTTTCAAAATGTTTCCCAAAATCGCATTTGATGTCTGTTGTTTTCTGGATGGTATTCCTGCAGTTGTGCCTCCACACAGCAGACAATGATGGAGAATCCTGCTGGCACAGCAACACGTTTGATCAATGGTGGTCATTCCTTTGATGGCAAAGTCGACGCGATCAGTCGAACGTTGGTTGACTAACATCCGACATTGGCTGAACAAAGTAACCACAAGGCCAACTGTCTTGTTCTGTCTAAAATCCAATGTCCAACCAACGTCAGCAATGTGTGCACCACCAACCATGACGACGCCAACCTCAGACCAATGGAGTTTGCTTCCTAGGATACTGTGTAACGAAAACAATATTTTCGACAGTGGCGAGATTTACGTTCGTATTACATTTTGAAATTTTTTTTGCACGTGGTGTAAATACAGGAAACTTCAAAGCACGACAGCTGCCCTTACCCTTAGGCAAATCGTCAATGACAATGTGCAATAAATCCTAAAACGTTAAAGTTGCAAACACCACAGTATGTGCTTCATCCCACCTACTTGGTTACATCTGCTTTCTGTGATGGATGGCGCTGTTTGCCACGTTTTGTGATGCCGAGTAATGGGTGTCATTCTTACTCTGGGTACACATGCCACAAAAGTTGCTCCCCTTCTTTTGCTTACACTCTTCCTGGCATCGAGCAGACGTGATACCTAAGAGTTTGCAGGACGAACACTCTGCCAATAAGCCTCACGCATCAGCTCAGGATTGATATTGTTAAAGGTTTTCATCGACCCCGAGGAGACGCATACCAACACACATTTTATCTATCAACATATCTATTTTATCTAGACACATACCAACATAGATGTAGTTATATCTGTTGTGTTTTATCGAGCTGAATTACCTCTTCCCTCATATCAGTAGAAATGGAAATGTGTTGTGTTTGTAGAGAAGATTAGAACCCCTTTGTGATTCTTCTCCGACTAAATTATGTCTTTCTCTGTCTTATCTCTCTCCTAGCTCTCTCAATCTCTCCCTCTCTCCACCGCATCCACACTTTGAAACACTCAACACTGACAACGAACACGACAAAACCACCAAAACGCCCCCATCTTCTTCTCTACCACTCTTAATTATCTCGTTTCCCCCAGACCGACTGATGCACCTGTGCGTGTAGACACTGTGATTAAGTTTACTGATTAGGTGGGCTTCTGTGCTCGAGGAGTTTTCTTTTGTGCCACTGTTTACCTTGTATACACAGTGCCTTCAGAAAGTATTGACACCCCTTGACTTTTGGCACATTTTGTGATGTTACAGCCTGAATTTACAATCCAATACATTTAAACTTTTTCTCATAAATATACACAAAATACCCCATAATGACAAAGTGAAAACATGTTTTTCGAAAATTTTCAAAGTAATTGAAAATGAAAAATGCTGAAATGTCTTGTGTCAATAAGTATTCAACCCCCTGAGTCAATAGTTAGTAAATTGTAGACGCACCATTGGCGGCGATTACAACTTCCAGTGTTCTTCGGTATGTCTTTATCAGCTTTGCACATCTGGATTTGGGGATTTTCTCACCTTCTTCCTTTCAGATTTGCTCAAGCTCTGTCAAGTTGGTTGGGGAATGTTGGTGAATAGCAATGTTCAATTCTCTCCACATATTCTGAATGGGATTAAAGTCTGGGCTTTGGCAGGGCCACTCAAAGACTTTCAGACTCTTGTTCTGAAGCCATTCCAGTGTTGCTTTGGCTGTATTCTGGTGCCATTGTCCTGTTGGAATGTAAATCTTTGCCACAGTCTAAGCCCTAAGGTCTTTTCCACTCTGAAGCAGGTTCCTCCTCAAGGATTTGCCTGTAATTGGCTCCATTCATTATTCCCTCTATCCTTACAAGTCTCCCAGTCCCTGCCACTAAAAAGCATCCCCATAGCATGATGCTGCCACCACCATGCTTCACGGTAGGGATGGTGTTAGATGGGTGATGTGATGTGACGTATCAGTGAGTGGATCATCACTTGGCTGGGATGTTAAGCTGGGATGCCATCTGCCAGTTTTTGCTGGTGTTGGTTAAAAAGTGACAGTGTTTTTCACAAAGAGTCGGCCTTTACTGCAAATCTGGCCAAATTCCTGCCCAAATCTACTTAACTGGAATTTGAATATCAGGAAGTGCAAGTTTGTGAAATCATTCAATTATAATCTTTTGAGATATTGTGCCATATATCATTTTTGGCCAAATCGCTCAATGGTAAAAAAAAAATCAACTAAAGAATACTCAGAGCCGGATCCGATTTCGGATCTTCACCAAAATTTAATGCCTTAATCGTTGTCACAAACTCAACGTGTACACAAAATTTCATCCGGATCCATCGACAACTTTTTGAGATATCCTGTACACAGACAAATAGACAAAGACAAACAGACAGAAATGGGTGAAAACATTACCTCCTTCACCGTCGGTGGCAGAGGTACTAAAGTAAAAGGGGAGTACAATGCACGTTATTCATTCAGATATTTAACAAAGTATGGTGTGGCACTGTTTTTGTACCTTTGGGTTTTACATGTAATTTGTGAAAGTTGAGACAAATTTCTGAGGGTATTGTGTGTTATCTTGCCTGAGGTTTGGAAGCCAATGTCAAAACACATTAGATGTTAGAAATTAACATGCAAATCTCAGACAAATTTCGAACCTCATTAGATGTTAGAAATTAACATGCAAATCTCAGATAAATTTCAAAAACAGACAACCAGCTCAACATCCCAGCCAATTGATGATTCACTCACTGATACGTCACATCACATCACCCATCTTACACCATCCCTACCATGAAGCATGGTGGTGGCAGCATCATGCTATGGGGATGCTTTTTAGTGGCAGCCGACTGGCAGGGTCTCCAAGCAGCCATCAAACTTATAGACTGGTCTCCTATCGCTACTTTCTCCAACATCAACTCATCCTGGGAATTCTTTCAAAGAAACTTGCTCTCCCTCATGCACAGATTTATCCCCTCTCGTCTTCAGTTGGCCTTCCCTTCCTCCCGCCCTTGGTTCACTGAAGTTTGTGGTGAGGCAGTTGTCCTGAAATAACTTGCCTTTTCCTCATGGAAAGCAAACCCAACTGAGGGCAATATCAGTTCCTTCCATAAAGCTTGGAACAAGTGTGTATCTACCCTCAGGAGAGCCAGAAAACAACATCTTTCTAATCTCAAGTCTGAACTCTCAAACCTCTCTCCCTCCTCAAAATCCTGGTGGCATCTAATCAAATCTGTTTATGGTGTATGTTCCTCCTCCATCCCCTCCCTTACCTCAAATGGCCGCACTGCTGATACCCCACGTGAATAGCTGAATGCCTAAACTCGGTGTTTGTAGCTAAATCTTGTGTCCAAAACCCATCACTTTCACTACCCACCTTACCCAGTCGCACCCAACTGTCCCTGGACTCTGTGTCCTTTTCTCCTGACAAGGTGGAGAGCTTGCTTTCAAACCTCGACTCAGATTCTGCAACCGGTCCAGACAGCATCAGCCCACGTGTCCTCAAAGCCTGCTCTTCTGCTCTTGCTCACTCTCTCTGTTCTATTCATCCTCTCATTTGCTCAAGGTCATCTGCCATCTGCTTGGAAATCAGCAAACATCACAACCCTGCACAAAAAGGTGCAAAAACAGATCCCTGCAACTGCAGACCAATCAGCCTTCTCCCAATCACCAGCAAGGTTCTGGAATCCATCATCGCTTCAGACATCAAATCCTTCCTCTTCTCCAATGGCTTGATTTCTGAGCATCAATTTGGTTTCAGACCAGGTCACTCCACCCTGGATATGCTGCTTCTGCTCTCCCATCAATGGATGGAGGTCCTCAATGCCAGACAGGAAATCCGAGCCCTATCCCTGGACATATCACTTGCTTTTGACACAGTCTGGCACACTGCCCCGCTCACCAAACTCTCTTCCTATGGTATCCAAGGCCATCTCCACTCATGGCTCACAGACTTCCTCTCCTGTCGCAGTCAACGTGTGGCCCTAAATGGAGTTTTTTATCCCCTCTTCCTGTCCAGGCTGGAGTTCCTCAAGGTAGCATTCTGGGCCCTGTTCTTTTTCTGGTTTTCATCAATGATCTCTACGACTCTCTGGAAATTCCTCCATATCTCTTTGTTGATTACTCCACCCTCTGCTGTACCATCGGTCATCCCTCAGACCGGCAAGCAGCAGCTTCTTCGCTCACTGCAGATCTGGATAAAATCACAAACTGGTCTAACACGTGGAACGTGTCTTTCAATCCGGACAAATCTCACACTCTCACGATGTCTCTTCGAAAGGACCATTTAGAACCCCCCCCCATCCACTTTCTCAACAATCCCCTGGAAGAAGTCCTTTCTTTCAAGCTTCTGGGTCTCACTATCTGCCATGACCTTTCCTGGGAAAGCCACATTTCAAACCTCGCCTCCAAAGCCAATCGCCGACTGAGAATCCTCCGTCGTGCAAAGTCCTTCCTCGGCCCACCTGAGCTCCTGACCACTTACAAAGCTTTGGTCCACAGCCTGATGGAGTACTGCTCTTCCCTCCGGGCTGGTGCTCCTGCCTCCCACCTTTCTCGGCTTCACGCTGCAGAAACCAGGGCATTTCAGATCATCGGCATCTCCCGCAATGAGGCTGAGTCTTTGGGCCTCGCACTCAATCACCACAGGTTGGTCGGTGGTCTTTCTGTCTTCGACCGTCTCCTCTCCAGCCTCACCCCCCCCCTGCTCTCTCTGCAATTTGTCCCCATCACATTTCTGCAGGGTGCTCAAGGTCCGCCAACAACCCCCTCTGGTAAAACTACCAAAATCACGAACCACTGCTCACCTTCACTCTTTCATTCCTCTTTTTCCCTGCCTTTGGAATAAACTCCTTCACTCTATTCATTCCCATTCTTCCCTCCAGGCCTTCAAAACAGCTGTTCACCACCACCTCTTGTCATCCCCCATCCAAATCCTCGATCTTTTCTACCCCCGATAATGCACCCAAGCCACCTCCTTCAAATTCCCTGCTTTCCTTCCTGAAAGTCCCTGTAATGTCCATCTTCTCTTCCCCATGTTCCCCGTCCTATCCCTCTCCCTTCCACAGATCTCCTAATGTCTCTGTTCCCCACTGTTTTGTCCTTCCCACTCCCTCCCCTCTTGTCTCCCCTTGCTGTGCGTTGTGTGTTAGCTCTCACACGAGCCTCGACAAGGTATAAAAAATTTAAAAACCTGCATTGTTTCCAGGTTGGAATGTCATAAGACTGAAGGGCCTCATCATAATCATTGTGTAATTGTCCTCGAATGATAAGGAGAGCCCTTTTCTGAACCTATTCCAATTCGTTACTTGGGTGTATTGTGAGGCCAGCATTCCAAACGAGAACAGCATCCTCTAAAAGTGATCTAACATATCCTTTATAAATGGTAAGCAAATCTTCCATGGCCAAGTTAAACTTTCTGAGCATCTCCAGCAGAAACAACTTTCCATTTGCTCTGGTGACAATATTGCGAATGTGAAGGTTCCACTTCAAATCAGATGAGATAATAATATCTCATATTTTCATCTGCTCAACCTTCTGCAGTGCAGTAGCTTGGATTGTCAATGGAGGCCTCGGTAGAGGTTCATCAATGAAACAAACTTCCATAAGGCCATACGTCAGTTTTCAACATCACGTAATTTGTCATTTCCCATTGAGTAAAAACATTCAAAGCAGATTGTAGTGTCATCTTCGGTTGCCTCTTCCTTGAATTCTCAATATGTGTCATGTCATCTGCATACTTAAGGGATAGGATATGAGCATAGTCATCGAGCTGAGTCATTGCATCATTAATTTGGGCCAGAAAACAAAGGGTCCTAATTTGGTATCCTGAGGCACCCCTCCATTGAGGGTTCGATTTCAGATAAGGTCCCCTTGTATCGAACACGTTGAGCTCTTTTTATCGAAGAAACTACATGTCCAAGGAATTAAGGCAGGCCTGACACCCATTTGTATCAACTTTATCACAAGCACATTGTGATTATTCAGATCAAATGCTTTAGAAAAATCTGCTGTTTATCAGCTTGCTCACATAAATTATTTATCAACTTAACAAGGCAGTCTGAAGTGGAATATAGATTATTTATCAACTTAACAAGGCAGTGTGAAATGGAACAACTTAACATGTGCAAAACCAACGCCAAAAGCTGGAAACCATTCAAGTCAAAGTGCTACGGTTGTGTCTGGGTGCCTTTAAAAGCACTCCAGTGTGTTCCCTCCTTGTGGAGGCTGGCGAGACGCCCTTGTCTCTCTGTTGGGAGGGGTCCAACTTGAGGTACTGGGCCAAGAGCATTTCTGCCAGGGACAACCACCCAGTTAAAGCACTGTTCTTGGACTGTTGGGAGTATAAAGTTCTCAGCAAATCCTCCCTCCCTCCTCCTTTTGGACTTGAGTGTGTGAGGGCAACTAAAGAAATGGGTTTGGATTCTTTACCGACTAATCCCCCGAACAAAGTGGCAATTCCCCCCCCCCTCCCCGGACTCTAGAAACACCTCCTATTCACTTGGATCTATTGGGGAAAACCAGTTGGGACAATGTGGTTGTGACTTGTAACCAGGCAGTGGAATATATCAACACGGTTTGGAGCCAATCCATACATGTCTATAGAGATGGCTCGAGATATCCGGAATGAGCTGGAATAGCGGCTGCTTTTTGTATTCCAGACGTTAAGGTGATCAAGTCCGTTCGGCTTTCAGACCATATTTCAGTACTCTTGGCTGAACTCTTTGCGATCGTCTTGGTCCTTGAATGGATAATTGATTTAATCCCCTGAGCGCAGTTATTTTCTCCAATTCTCTCTCTGGTCTGAAAGCCTTGGAGTCCCCACAGTCTGGGTTTAGGCAGGACCTGGTTCTTGAGGTGCTTCACCTTCTTAACATGGTCAGTTGGAGGGGCATGGTCATTGACCTGTGCTGGATACCTGCCCACATGGGCATTGGAAGCAATGAGGCCTGTGATAAGGCAGCCAAATGGGCACTAAGGTTTGATCTTGTAACCTCAATCTCTCTGGGCCCATCAGAACTCTCCAATCTAATTAGGATCCACATTAACAAGAAATGGCAATCTCAGTGGGTGACCACCACCAAGGGGAGATGGTGCTTTGAGGTGCACCTTTGGTCGAGTCCTCTGTCTCGTTTCCTCGACTCTCCCAAAGGGACCAGGGAATCCTCTACAGTCTACAGGCTCAGACTTGGACACTGCACTCTAAACGCCTATTTACATCGGATAGGGTGTAACCTGACGGGGTTCTGTAAGCAGTGTAAAGATCCCAAAGACCTGGAACACATTCTCACTCAATGCCCTCGGTTGGAATAACCCAAATCGCATCTTTTACATTGTCTCCAAGAGTTGGGGATCTCCTGGTCGGATGTACCGGATCTATCCATCCATTGGGACTATGCTCTGTGCAGAGTGTGGGAGCTGCCTAAGCATTTTCCTTGGCTATTGGGCACAATCTTGGACGGGTCACTGCTCCGAAACAGGATACCAGCAAGCTGGCACTCATTTTGCTGACCTCAGAAGGATGACAAGCAGAGTCAACCCTACCTGGTATCAATTCAACAGCTCAGCAGGATTTAATCTCAGGATCCGAGGATCCCTCGCCCACCACCCCAAACCATTAAGCCAACACCAGGCATACCGTGAGTACCCTCAGCACATATGTAAAATCTGGTGTGGATTGGGCTCGCCATACAGCTGAAAACCATAAGTGTGTTTATCACCCTCACAGGGGGGAGCCGGGGAGGAGGGATATTTCTTGTGATACCCATGACCTCATCTTAGGTACCCCGAACACATTTGCGAAATTAGGTGGAGATTGGCCCAGCCATTTCTTTTTCTGGGATTTTCAGGCCGAGACAAAGAAATATCGAGAGAAAATTTCGTTGTTGGGTGAAGGGGTTGTTGGCAGTGCCGGATTAAGCCTCGGATGGCCCGAAGGCACATTTTGAAATTTTAGAGAATGGCCTGAAAATTTTAAATTAGATCTTGAGCTCATGAAAATGGACCCCAGATAAAAGATGAACTGATTCAAGAACAAAATATTTAATACAAAAAAAGACAAATATTTAATGTGAAAAGAAAATCGTTTTATTTTTTTAATCCCTAGATACAATTTGCAGTGTATGAATATATGCATGACAAAAGACGTACAGATTTGGCACTTTGCTTTACAGTTTACTAGACCTTAGATGATTGCAAAGTTTGTGGCCCGAATTTTTGGCTGGCCTTAAGGCACATGCCTTGTCTGCCGAATGGTTAATCCAGCACTGGTTGTTGGGGTGGGGGTAGCTTAAAACCTTGCCCAGATTCTGAAGTACCCACACACACACAATTTGGGGATCTTGATCATGGGAGGTGTCAATTTATTAATGTAATCCTAGCCAACTGGGTTTAATTGATCAGGTGAGAGCCGATTGGCTATTCTCTCCATTCACAGGTGAGAGATGTGGGAGGGTCTTTCTTCATCATTTACCACCAAATACAACATGTCGGTTCGCTGATGGGGGTGTGAAGGGAAGGGGGTGGAAAAAGAGAGAATGAGAGAGGTTGATTCATTCCGCAAAACGCAAAAACGCAAAAAAATCTGAAAACCCACTCCGTGGGAGTACCTCCTGTGCAGCTTCCCTTCGCAGGGCAGCTCACCGGATGATGGGATTGGGGCAAAGCCTTCGGGACCCCCAATCTTTGATAGGAGGGAAACCACGGGGTAACATCCCTGGGTCAGATTGCGGGAGAGTGTGTCGGAGTGGTGCTGAGGTGTCGTCCACCAGACGGCGGTCTCCTTGGGTTAACCTGAGGCGGTCCCTTCGGGTGGGTGCCTGGAATGTCCTATCCCTAAGAGAGGATGATCACCTGTCTCTGTTATCATCTGAGCTCAAGCGTTTGGACATCGGGATTGCAGCTCTCTCTGAGGTTCGGAGACCGGATTGCGGCGAGATAATGGTGGGTGGTTACACCTACTATTGGTCTGGTCGCTCTGATGGTTACCATACCCAAGGAGTTGCTGTAGCTGTGTCCAATAAGCTGACCCCAATGATAATTGAGGTAACACCGGTCAACGAGCGTATTATGAGATTAAGGATTCGTCACTCCTTAGGTGTCATTTCCCTGGTCTCTATTTATGCTCCGACTGAGGCGAGTGATCTTACCGTGAAGGATGCATTCTACGCCACACTCGAGTCTGTGGTTGATCAGTGCCCCAGACGAGATACACTTCTAGTCTTGGGGGATTTCAATGCATCGACTGGAACTGATAGGGATGGTTATGAGGTGTGTGTTGGTCCCCATGGGTCAGGAACTATGAACCAGAATAGCACTAAGTTCCTTGACTTTGCAAGAAGTCATGGACTTAGGGTGGCTGGTTCATGGTTTCAGCGCCCGCAAGCTCATCGCTGGACTTGGTATTCCAACGCTGGCGGTGTGGCAAAGGAGATTGACCATGTCCTCATTGACGGTCGTTGGAGGATGATCCAGAACTGCAGGGTCTACCGGAGTGCTCAGTTCCTCAATACTGACCACAGGCTTGTTGTAGCAACTCTAAAGCTGTACCTTAAATCCTGGAGAATGGTACCATCCCAGCCTAGGCTGGATGTTGCCAAGCTCAGGGATGAGAGAGTAGCTGAGGAGTTTGCGAACAGGCTGAGTGGACACTTGGGGGGTCTGGGTGGTTTGGGGGTCCTGAAGAGTTGTGGAGCACCTTCAAGACCACCGTCCTTGATGTTGCCGGTGGATGCCTTGGAGTTCACCGCAGGGCAAAGAAGAATTTTGTCTCTCAAGGGACACTGGATACCATTGACCAGAGTCGCAGGGCCAGGCTGAATGGCAGAGCTGAGCTGTTCAGGGAGCTGAGGCGTAAAACTGTACGTGCACTGAGGGTGGACAAGGAGGCCTATGTGCGAGGAATCTGTGAGGGGTAGAGCATCACCTGTGGACAGGTGATTCTCGTCCCGCTTACAGGGGAATTCGCGCATTACGTTCATCCAAGCCCATCCCTCGGAGCACTGCAGTTCGAGCAGAGAGTGGTAGGCTCTTGACAGAGGAGTCTGAAGTGAAGGCCCGCTGGGCCGGTTACTTTGAGCGGTTGTACCAGGCTGATCCCCCAGCTGTCGAGTTGGACGTCAAGGGTGTTACAATCCCTGTTGCTGACCCTCGAATCAACTGTGGTCCACCATCGCTTGTGGAAACACGGGCTGCGGTGAACCAGTTGAAACGGGGCAAAGCTCCAGGGATCTGTGGCATCCATGCTGAACTTCTCAAGGCTGGTGGAAATGCTGCACTCGTGTCGTTGCATGCAGTTTTGTGCTCTGCCTGGAACACAGGCATCATCCCAACTGACTGGAAGAGGGGCCTTGTTGTCCCTCTCTGGAAAGGGAAGGGTGATCGCCAAGACTGCAACAACTACCGAGGGGTGACGCTGCTCTCAGTGCCGGGCAAGGTCTTTGCTCGGATAATTCTCGATAGGGTTCGCCACCATCTGCTTGAGCACCAGCGTCGAGAGCAGTCAGGCTTTACACCAAAGAGGTCAACGATTGACCGTATCCTTGCTCTTCGTGTCCTCACTGAACGCAGACGAGAGTTTCGGCAGGGGCTGCTTGCAGCCTATGTTGATCTCTGTAAAGCGTTCGATTCAGTGAATCGGGATGTCCTCTGGAGGATTCTTGGTCTTCGTGGGGTGCCACCGAAACTGATCGATCTGATGTCTGAACTCTACTCTGGTACTGAGAGTGCTGTGAAGTGTGGTGGTACCGCCTCTGACTTATTTCCAGTTGTTACTGGAGTTCGTCAGGGATGTGTACTTGCCCCCACACTTTTCAGCACTTGTATGGACTGGATTTTTGGGAGGATGTCGGAGAGATCAAGTTGCGGTGCATCGTTTGGCAATGTCAAGATCTCGGACCTTGATTTTGCAGATGATGCAGTCATCTTTGCGGAGACTTTAGACATCCTCTTGGGGGCCCTCGAGGTGCTGAATGAGGAGTCGGAGCCGTTGGGATTACGGATTTCTTGGGTCAAAACAAAGATCCAGGCTTTCGGTGACATCTTGGATGCTGCTGTCCTGTCTGTGTCTGTTTGTGGTGAGGATGTTGAGGTCGTGGATAGATTCACTTACCTTGGCAGTGATATTCATGTCTCCGCAGGTTGTGAGCCGGAGGTCAATAGACGTCTGGGTCGGGCCTGGGGAGTCATGGATTCACTGGATCATGGGGTGTGGCGCTGCCGGTACCTGTGCGGGAGGACGAAAGTCCGAGTCTTCAGGTCCTTGGTACTTCCAGTCTTGCTCTATGGGTGCGAGACTTGGACTTTGACCAAGGATCTGAGACGGAGACTTAATTCCTTTGGTACCAGGTCTCTTCGGAGAATCCTTGGCTATCGCTGGTCGGATTTTGTGTCCAACGAGCGGTTGCTGAGAGAGACTCGGATGAGATTTGTCACCTGCATAGTCCGTGAGCATCAGTTGCGGCTGTATGGACATGTGGCTCGTTTTCCTGACGCTGATCCTGCTCACCAGATTCTCTCAGCGAGGGAGTCTCATGAGTGGAGGAGGCCAGTGGGCCGACCACGTGCCTCATGGTTGCAGCAGGTTGACCATCATCTCAAGGAGATGGGGATGGGCCTGGCATCTGCCTGGGGGATGGCCAGACGGAGGCCCCTGGAGTACCGGCGGAAAGTGGACGCAGCGACGCGCTGTTCTGGCACATGCTCCCATACCTGACCTGACCTGAGAGGTTGAGGGGAGGAAGAGAGGGGAGGCAGAGAGGATGGAGGGAAGGGATGGGTGGGGAGAGTGAGGAGTGGTTGAAGAAGGGGAAGTGAAGAATGGGTGAAGAAGGGTAAGCGAGGAAGGGGAGAAGAGCGAGGAAGGGGGATGGAGGTGGGGAGAGCAGCACCTCACGAAACGTTGTCACACAATGCAGGAGGCAGGGGTGCAAGAGAAAAAGAAAGTGACTGAGGAGTGTGGGGAGAGTGCTGCATTTTATTCGGAGGGGGGAGCGAGCAGGGGAAAGACAGACAGAGAGAGGGGGGGGAGGAAAATAAAAAGAGGATGTATGTATGTATGTAAAAAAATATCCATCCATCCACCGGGATCGTATTCTGTGTTGAGCGTTGGTGCTGCCTAAGCAGTCTCCTTGTCTATTGGACACAATCCTGGACAGGTCACCACTCCGACACAGGATACCAGCAAGTATCTGCAATGGCACTCATTTTGCTGATCTCGGAAGGATGACAGGCTGAGTCAATCCCACCTGGTATTAATTCAACAACCAAGTAGGATTTGAACTCAGGATCCAATGATCCGAGTGCCCAACTGTGTCTGCGGACGTCCCCCTGCAGTTGGGTTACTTTTTTATTAAGAGGTTGGTGGCAGGATTTGCACTCCTGCCACCGTCAAACCCTTCATTCCGCAAAACACAAAAACGCAAAGAAATTTGAAAACCCACTCCGTGGGAGTACCTCCTGTGCCGCTTCCCTTCGCAGGGCAGCTCACCGGAAGACGGGATTGGGGCAAAGCCTTCGGGACCCCCAATTTTTGATGATAGGAGGGAAACCACGGGGTAACATTCCCGGGTCAGATTGCGGGAGAGTGTGTCGGAGTGGTGCTGAGGTGTCATCCACCAGATGGTGGTCTTCTTGGGTTATCCTGAGGCGGTCCCTTTGGGTGGGTGCCTGGAATGTCCTATCCCTAAGAGAGGATGATCACCTGTCTCTGTTATCATCTGAGCTCAAGCGTTTGGACATCGGTATTGTAGCACTCTCTGAGGTTCGGAGACCGGATTGCGGCGAGATCATGGCAGATGGTTACAGCTACTGTTGGTCTGGTCGCTCTGATGGCTACCATGCCCAAGGAGTTGCTGTAGCTGTGTCCAATAAGCTGACTCCAATGATAATTGAGGTAACACCGGTCAATGAGCGTATTATGAGATTAAGGATTCGTCACTCCTTTGGTGTTATTTCCCTGGTCTCTGTTTATGCTCTGACTGAGGCGAGTGATCTCACCGTGAAAGATGCATTCTCTGCCACTTTCGAGTCTGTGGTTGATCAGTGCCCCATAAGAGATACACTTCTAGTCTTGGGGGATTTCAATGCATCGACTGGAACTGATGAGGATGGTTATGAGACGTGTGTTGGTCCCCATGGGTCAGGAACTGTGAAGCTGAATAGCACTAAGTTCCTTGACTTTGCAAGAAGTCATGGAGTTATGGTGGCCGGTTCATGGTTTCAGCACCCACAAGCTCATCGCTGGACTTGGTATTCCAACGCTGGCGTTGTGGCAAAGGAGATTGACCATGTCCTCGTTGATGGTCGCTGGAGGATGATCCAGAACAGCATGGTCTACAGGAGTGCTCAGTTCCTCAATACTGACACCGGCTTGTTGTAGCAACTCTTAAGTTGCACCTGAAATCCAGGAGAATTGTACCATCCCAGCCGAGGCTGGATGTTGGCAAGCTCAAGGATGAGAGGGTAGCTGAGGAGTTTGCGAACAGACTGAGTGGAGATTTGAGGAGTCTGGGTGCTTTGGGAGGTCCTGAAGAGTTGTGGAGTGCCTTCAAGACCACCGTCCTTGATGTTGCCGGTGGATGTCTTGGAACTCACCGTAGAGCAAAGAAGAATTTTATCTCCCAAGGGACACTGGATACCATTGACCAGAGTCGCAGGGCCAGGCTGAGTCGTAGAGTTGAGCTGGAGCTGAAGCGTAAAACTGTACGTGCGCTAAGGGTGGACAAGGAGGCTTATGTGCGAGGAATCTTTGAGGGGGTAGAGCATCACCTGTGGTCAAGTGATTCTCGTCCTGCTTACAGGGGAATTCGCGCATTGCGTTCATCCAAGCCCATCCCTCGGTGTACTGCAGTTCGAGCAGAGGGTGGTAGGCTCTTGACACAGGAGTCCGAAGTGAAGGCCGGATGGGCCGGTTACTTTGAGCGGTTGTACCAGGCTGATCCCCCAGCTGTCGAGTTGGATGTCAGTGGTGTTACAATAACTGTTGCGGACCCTCCAATCAACTGTGGTCCACCTTCGCTTGTGGAAATACAGGCTGCGGTGAACCAGTTGAAATGGGGTAAAGCTCCAGGGATTTGTGGCATCCATGCTGAACTTCTCAAGGCTGGTGGAAATGCTGCACTCATATCATTGCATGCAGTTTTGTGCTCTGTGTGGAACACAGGCATCATCCCAACTGGCTGGAAGAGGGGCCTTGTTTTCCCTCTCTGGAAAGGGATACGTGATCGCCAAGACTGCAACAACTACCGAGGGGTGACGCTGCTCTCAGTGCCGGGCAAGGTCTTTGCTCGGTTAATTCTTTATAGGGTTCGCCACCATCTGCTTGAACACCAGCATTCAGAGCAGTCAGGCTTTACACCAAAGAAGTCAACGATTGACCATATTCTTGCTCTTCGTGTCCTCACTGAACGCACACGAGAGTTTCGGCAGGGGCTGCTTGCAGCTTTTGTTGATCTCTGTAAAGTGTTTGATTCAGTGAATCGGGATGTCCTCTGAAGGATTCTTGGTCTTCGTGGGGTGCCACCAAAACTGATCAATCTGATGTCTGAACTCTGCTGTCGTACTGAGAGTGCTGTGAGATGTGGTGATACCATCTCTGACTTATTTCCAGTTGTTACTGGAGTTTGTCAGGGGTGTGTCCTGGCCCCCACACTTTTCAGCACTTGTATGGACTGGATTTTAGGGAGGATGTCAGAGAGATCAAGCTGCGGTGCATCGTTTGGGAATGTCAAGATCTCTGACCTTGATTTTGCAGATGACGCAATCATCTTTGCGGAGATTTAAGATATCCTTTTGGGGGCCCTCGAGTGCTGAATGAGGAGTCGGAGCCACCTGGATTACGGGTTTCTTGGGTCAAAACTAAGATCCAGCCTTTCAATGACATCTTGGATGCTGCTGTCCTATCTGTGCCTGTTTGTGGTGAGGATGTTGAGGTCGTGGAGAGATTCACTTACCTTGGCAGTGATATTCATGTCTCTGCTGGTTGTGAGACAGAGGTCAATGTACGGTTGGGTCGGGCCTGGGGAGTCATGGATTCACTGGATAATGGGGTGTGGCGCTGCCGGTCCCTGTGCTGGAGGACGAAAGAGGAGGCCAATGGGCCGACCACGTGCCTCGTGGTTGCAGCAGGTTGATCGGCATCTCAAGGAGATGGGGGTGGGCCAGGCATCTGCCTGGAGGATGGCCACACGGAGGCCCCTGGAGAACCTACCGGCGGAAAGTGGACGCAGCGACGCGCTGCTCTGGCGCACGCTCCCATACCTGTCCTGACGTGATCCAATGATTCCAAGCCCACCACCTTCACCATGAAGCCAATACCAGGCATACACCAGAGACGCTTTGTCAATGAAGCCAGAAGCACCCTCGACCCTGCAAATCGGTCTTAAAATTTATCAAGGAAACGGGACGAATAGTGTATAATCCCGAGGACTATATATAGCCGATGTCCCTGGGATTATTTTATTTTATTTTTTGTATTTGGCTGTTACCGATGAGTTTGGGTGGGTGGGGTGGCGTGGTGGCTCTGAAAACGCCGTAAAACACAAAGGAAGAAGAAGAGAATGTAATGAAGAAGAAGATGATCGAAGTGGAAGAAGATAAGATAATGTAAAGAAGAAGAAGACGATTAAGGTAGAAGAAGAAGAACGCCAGATTCTTCTCCCTCAAAGAGGTCTCATCTCTTTAAGCGCCATTTTGAATGAGAATTTGCCAAGCGTTGGGTTGTTCACCCACTAACTGGGAATGTGGGCGAGGTTTCGGCTGTCGTGAAACAGCTGCCAAGAGCTTCTGCTGTTGTTAGGAGTGCACGCTTGAAATTGAGGGTGTCCTGAGAAGAAGAACGTGAGTTGTTTGTTTTTCTCATTTATAATTATCAGTTTGACATCGCGAGTGGAGGCCTCGGTTCGATGCTGCAGGCCGCGCCATTTTTTTTTCCTCATAAAGGTGTCGAAATGATTTTTTTACGCGAGTTATGTATTTCATCACATGCCTGATGTTGTAAGCTGTTTGATTATCAAAGGATTGTACACGGACGCTTTTAAAAATAATCGTGTTTTACCACATGAGAGGATTTTTCTTGAGAATGGAGATTATTATTTATTTATTTATCGCTTTGAATGGCTTTCCGTGTTAATTTCAACTTTTAAATTCAATTTCTGTTCTCACTTTTCACATTCGCTTTGGTGGATTGATACTCGACAGCAACGTTTTAAAATCGTGTTTTTTTTTTGCCGTTTTTACATTGTTTTGTGCATTCAAATGAGCACCGTGAGAAACTTCCGTGTTTCCAAACTTCCTAGTGACTTTATGTTAAATTTTATTCGATTTTTGTTTTCAATTTTGCTATTTGCTGGTGTCGCTTCAGACTGGACAAAAACTATTTCCATTTAAATTTGATGAATTTGGGTCGTTTTGAGATTTTTGTATGCGGAATGTGAGGCTTCTCGAATGTTCTCGGCGATTTTATGGCCTTACCTGCGATTTGATTTCTATTTCCACTTTTCATCGTCACTGAGGAATTCAAAGTCGATTGCAACAAGACACAAGTTGTGTGAAAATCCGACCAAAATCCCCTTTTTCATGGAGAATAGCATTCAATTTTAAATACCCGAGATGAACCTTAAAGGGTCGTCATATCTATATGATGTGCCATTCAACTTTTCTTTACACTTCGGGGGTTTCACGAGGTACTCGGCAGGTATTGGAAACAAATTTGACGAAAGACAGACTCTCTACAATGAAATTATAACGTTTACATTTGACCGTGAGGCGATGTGACGTGTGCACGGACGAGCAGGCAACATGGCGACTTTATCTGTAACGTTTATTTCACGGGCGATTAAACTTTTCCATGTCTCGAGGGTTGTTCTCCATTCAACAGCAACCTTTTTTACTTTATGTTATTTTGTAGTCGTTATTTGAACGAATTCATTTAATTTCTTTACTTGCCATTTGTGGTTGAAACTTGTCTTTAACATGAAAGGGATCCTATATGGTATGTGACTCCAGCTTGGCTATGTTGGAACGGCCCACAAGGATTTCTTGATAATAAAGCACTCCAAATTTTTTTTCACTTTCCCCACTCATTTTCATCCCTTCTAATCGCTTGTACACGCCTGTGTCCATGGCTTTGTTTAATTTCCGCACATGTGATAACCTCTACAATCTCTTCTGGGTGTGCGCTGCCGCTTGCCACGTCGCCACAGGGTGAATCCCCCTTACCTGTGGCTGATATTTTAAACCACCCATTAGCCACTGTGGCTAATCCATGTTTTAGTGTTTTTTTTTTTTATCAGTTTTAGACGAATTTTGGGTGATTTTAGCACAGAATTCAACCTTCGTTGAGACGGCCGCCATTTTGTATTGTGGTGAATGGAAGGTCGTGACGTGTGATCACATGTTGCCCGGCTCGAGCACAGAAGAGATAAAGCTGAGGTTCGGCTCGGCCACGGGGTTTGTCCCTGGGGCATTGCCGTTTTATGTCGGCGGCTCACTTGGTGCTCATTGAATGGTGAGAATACTGATTGATATATAATACTGATTTATTTTGCGGTGATTAGTTGCGCGTGTGTACCTTACTGCTTGTACTCCATGCTGCGCCTGTATTTCCTGGTGTGCCCGTAGAAGCGGCTTCAATCAAATGGAATAAAGCCTAAACTCTGAAGGTTCTTCTCTCGTCTTCATTTCAATTTATTCCATTTGGTTTTCTCGGCTCTCTCAACCAACGATGGACAAGATCTACAAACCCGAGAGGTTCGACGCAGACCCAAACGCGACTGACTCAGAAATGAAATGGTCGCATTGGTTCTGTTCCTTCTCACACTATCTGACCATCATCGAAGAGGCAGCTGACAAATTGGCCGTCCTCGTGAATCATGTCTCGCCCAGCATATACAGGCTCTTCTCGGAGTGCGACACTTACGAAGCGGCGATCGACGTGCTGCAAGCGCTCTACGTGAAGCGCAAGAACGAGGTATACATACGACATCTTCTCAACACACGCAGCCGGGGAGACAATCGATCAGTTCCTGCAAGCTCTGAATCAGCTGGGAAAAGACTGCAGCTTCCGGGCCGTAAGCGCCGAGGAACACCGAAAGGAAGCGACCCGGGAGGCATTCATCCAAGGACTTAGATCAGCCCACATACTGCAACGCTTACTAGAGAAAGCGCAACCCACTCTTGACAAGGTAGTTGATCAGGCTCGAGCGATGGATACGGCACAGCAGCAATCTGAGTCATTTGGGACACCGATGCTGCTAATGAACGCTGCTGCGATGGGAACTCAAGGAACCCCACTGGCACAGACACAGCCAGACATAGGGGATGGAGAAACACCCGAGGAGCCGGATACACAGGCCACGTCAAACTCCTCAGCAACTACTCCGGTTGGTAAATGCTTCTTTTGTGGGTACAAAAGGCACCCCCGCCAAAAATGCCCCGCCAGAGATGCCACATGCATGAACTGTGACAAGAAAGGGCATTATGCCAGGGTATGTAAATCTACTCTAAGGAGAAATAAACCCACTTCTGCGGCTCTCTACTCGCAAAATAAACTAACTGCAGCCTCCCCGGGGAATCTATCCAAGGCTATCATCAACGTACGAATTAACAGGCATATGGCTGAGGCACTGATTGATACCGGTAGCTCTGAAAGTTTCGTCAACAGCTCGCTAGTGAAGGGCAGGAAATGGAAAATCCACCCGACAGACAATACGGTATGCATGGCCGCCACATCACTACAGTCCCGCGTACGAGGGTACTGCAATGTCGAATTGGACGTAAAAGGGTACACGCATCGGGATGTAAGGGTACTGGTGCTTCGTGATTTATGCGCAGACGTAATTCTGGGTCATAATGTCCTCAAGCAGTACACGAGCATCGAAATACCCTTTGGAGGAAGCAAACCTCGTCTGATTTTAAATGCCTTGACTACCGCGGAGGTAACGTCCCCCCAGCTGTTCGCTAACCTGTCGCCAGTCTGCAAACCGATAGCGATCAAATCGCGGCGATATACCACTGCTGACATGAATTTCATCACTTCAGAAACCAAGCGATTACTGGAAGAGGGAATTATAGAACCGAGCGATTCGCCATGGCGCGCACAGGTGTTGGTAACCAGCAGTCAGAACCATAAGAAACGAATGGTTGTCGATTATTCCCAAACAGTCAATCGCTTTACCCAACTCGATGCCTACCCCCTGCCGCGCATAGACGAGATGGTCGAACGCGTGGCCAATTATAAGATATTCAGCACCATCGACTTGCGAAGCGCCTATCACCAAATTCCCATCCGAGAGGAAGACAAACCTTACACCGCATTCCAGGCAGGTAGACGCCTCTACCAATTCAGGAGAATTCCATTCGGTGTCACGAATGGAGTAGCTTGCTTCCAACGGGTTATGGATGACATCATCTCAGATGAAAACCTCAAAGACACTTTTGTTTACGTGGACAATGTCACAGTGTGCGGTAGGGATCAGGGGGAACATGACATGAATCTGGACAGATTCTTGAGCATTGCTAGAAAATATAATCTGACTCTCAACTACGAGAAATGCGTATTCTCGGCAAGGTCAATTGACCTTCTCGGCTACACAATAGCCGACGGCACGATTAAGCCTGATCCTGAGCGATTGCGCCCACTTCGTGAGCTACCCCCACCTCAGGACCTGCAGACAATGCGCCGGGTGATCGGCATGTTCGCTTACTATGCAAGATGGATTTCGCAATACTCCTAGAAAATACATCCCCTGGTGCATTGCAAAAACTTTCCACCAGATGCCGCTGTTGTAACAGCTTTCCACAACCTCAAAGATGATATCAGTAATTCCGTGGTATTATCGATCGATAGCTCGGTGCCCTTCGTGGTGGAGACCGATGCTTCAGATCACGCGATAGCTGCTACGCTTAATCAGACTGGGCGACCCGTCGCGTTCTTCTCGAGAACTCTCTCTGGAAGCGAGCAGAGACACTCGGCGATAGAGAAGGAGGCGTACGCCATCGTCGAAGCGCTGCGTAAATGGAGACATTATTTACTGGGAAACCACTTCACGCTCGTTACGGACCAACGATCAGTGGCATTCATGTTTGATGGGAAAAATAACGGGAAAATTAAGAATGAAAAAATTATGAGATGGCGAATAGACCTAGCCTGCTATAGTTACGACATTGTTTACCGGCCCGGGAGGGAAAACCCTGCTGCAGACACCTTCTCGCGGGTGTACTGCTCGGCGGCAATCAGTCGGGCTTTGCAAGACCTCCATGTGTCTCTTTGCCACCCGGGGGTAACCAGAATGGCACATTTCGTACGCAGACAGAACCTGCCCTATTCTATTGAAGATATTAAACAAATGAATGCTTCATGCCCTGTTTGTGCTGAACTAAAACCCAGATTCTATGGTTCGGCTTCTGGCAGACTGATCAAGGCCACTTCTCCCTTCGAGAGACTAAACATTGACTTCAAAGGGCCCCTGCCGACCGAGACAGACAACAGATACATATTCACTGTTGTTGATGAGTATTCAAGGTTCCCTTTCGCGTTTCCGTGCTCGGATATGACCTCGGGCACTGTCGTGAAATGTCTGTCTGACCTCTTCGCTATGTTTGGGAAACCTTCGTACATACATTCAGACAGAGGGCCGTGTTTCATGTCGGCCGGGCTAAAACAATTCCTATTAGAGCACGGCATCGCAACTAGTCAAACGACGGGTTACAACCCACAGGGTAATGGTCAGGTGGAACGATATAATGGAGTTATTTGGAAAGCCGTAACTCTGGCGTTGAAATCAAGAGGACTGGGCCCCGAGCGGTGGGAGGTTACCCTTCCCGACGCTCTGAATTCCATACGCTCTTTGCTCTGCACGTCCACCAATGCAACTCCTCACGAACGAATGTTTACTCACCAACGACGTTATGTTGACGGCCAATCGGTGCCCAGCTGGCTAACCCATCCCGGAACAGTGTTCATGAAACGCCCGGTACGACAAAGCAAGTATGAACCCATGGTGGAAGAGGTCGAACTCATCGATACGAATCCAGAATACGCTCATGTCAGGCTCCCGGATGGCAGGGAGACCAATGTGTCGGTTCGTCATTTGGCTCCCTCAGGCACTCCTCCCGCAGGTACACCACCATCTGGCACTCCTCCCTCTGACATTCCCTCCCCAGGTGTCCCCCCCCCAGGGACTCCACCCGAGAAGGGTGACGACGGAGCTGCCGCGTTCCACTCGAGAGCGATCGGGGAGTCATCTCCGGCGCGAGTCGAGGCTCACCAAGAGGATCGGAAGCCTCCCTCAAGTGAAACCGCCATCTACTCCCGGAGAGGCCGGCGAATAATACCCCCTCGCCGACTCAATCTGTAAAGGGGATTATCGGCATCCTCGATGCTCATGCTCCTATATGCTCGTTACATAATATATCGATGCTCATTACCATGCTCCTACAACTCAAAATAATCCTCACTGCTTGAAATGTATGCTTCTGTAGCGCTGAAGTAATCATGGTGCGTGAGCTGGGCTTCTAGTTACATTTTAAAGACGGGGAGAATGTGGTGAATGGAAGGTCGTGATGTGTGATCACATGTTGCCCGGCTCGAGCACAGAAGAGATAAAGCTGAGGTTCGGCTCGGCCGCGGGGTTTGTCCCTGGGGCATTGCCGTTTTATGTCGGCGGCTCACGAGGTGCTCATTGAATGGTGAGAATACTGATTGATATATAATACTGATTTATTTTGCGGTGATTAGTTGCGCGTGTGTACCTTACTGCTTGTACTCCATGCTGCGCCTGTATTTCCTGGTGTGCCCGTAGAAGCGGCTTCAATCAAATGGAATAAAGCCTAAACTCTGAAGGTTCTTCTCTCGTCTTCATTTCATGTATGTTTTGATTTCGGGAATCACGCGTAATTTCGTACAAGCTTATATGTTCTTCTTCTTCTTTCGGCTGCTCCCGTGAGGGGTCGCCACAGCGGATCATCCGTATGATCCGCATAGTGATTTGGCACATGTTTTACGCCGGATGCCCTTCCTGACGCAACCCTGGTCGCCTCTTACGACACAGGCATATGGTACACCTATTTTAACCGGGGTATACACCGGCCCAGTATACAGGTACTCATTTTGCCGACCTCGGAAGGATAACAGGCTGAGTCAACCCCCTGGTGTATTAATTCAGTGGCCCAAGAGGGCTTGAACTCAGGACCTTTTGAATCCAAAGCCGCTGCCCTAACCACTGCGCTAACAGCAGGCTATATATACTAACTTTCGTACAAGCTTATATATGTATATACTAACTTTAGTGGTTTTAAACTAGTTTCTAGTCAAAAAAAAATCGATCGAAATTACGCATGATTCCCATGATTCTCGTCTCAAAATTTTATTGTAATTATTTTGAAATGTTTTTCCCCCCCCCCCCCCCCCGGAATGATTCGGCGCGACATGCTTCGTTGGGTCATTGGTTGCCAGGTGAGTTTTGACACAATCAGTAGTAGTAGTACCTGTGGTAGGACGAGTTTGTTTGGATGACTGAGTTTGATGGGTGACTTTGATTGGTTGGTTGGATGAGTGAAGTTGATGGGTGAGATTGGTTGTGTGAGTGAGTTTGATGTGTGAGATTGGTTGTGTGAGTGAGTTTGATGTGTGAGATTGGTTGGATGAGTGAGTTTGATGTGTGATATTGGTTGGATGAGTGAAGTTGTTGGGTGAGATTGGTTGGATGAGTGAGTTTGACTGGCATGAGGTTGGTCCAATCCTGGTCCACAACCACCCCATCCCCCACTACTACCTACTAAAGGCACAACGACCATACCCCCCCTCACCCCCACACACAAATTGCTTGTTGTAGAAAGGTTTTGCTTTGTTCTTCATTCATTCAGGGTACTTGAACACAGGATACATCATGTGAGATAAGCAGGAGAATAGAGTACTGTAAGCTTGTGACACCCATCACCAGACTGCTTTATTATAACCTCATGCATACCTGAAACACAAACAAAACATCAGCATGAATTAAAATTTAAAATTAACTTATTATTTCATATTGCTAAAAAAAAAAAACTTTTGAATAAAATATGTGGCTATTTCCTTTCTCCTGTGGCTAATCATTCTAAACCTGGATTAGCCACAGTGGCTAATTCCTTTTGAAAGCCAGAGTACACCCAGCTCTTAACCTTCACTTTCGGACGATGTCGCTTTGTTTAACATTTGTGTTCGATATGCTTTCATGATCACCCATCACTGACATGAGTGCGTGCGTGCGTGTCTTCCTTCTCCAAAACAATAAAACTTTGCAGGCTGAAACCTTGTATGCATCGTCAGAGAACCACAAGGTCGTGTTTGGGTTCATTTAACAACATTTTTGAAGATAAACGGCCTTATTTAATTATATCCTTTATCATGTACATTCTCACCTCAATGTCCCTTCATGAGGGTCTTAATTCACCAATTCTTTTTTTTTTTCCTGCTCTACCGTGCCTTTATGTGGAACAGGCTGCAACAATTTCTTCATGTTGGTGGTTTTTGGATTTTTTGGGGGATTTTTTTTTATCCCCCGCCGCGTGGCGGAAGGGGGGATATTGTTATCACCCGGGTCATCCGTCCGGCTGGCTGGCTGGGCGTCAACATTTATAGCTGTGAGTGCGATAACTCATAAACTGTTCGCCATATCGATTTGAAATTTGGGTCACACATGTACCACCCGAAAAGGAAGAACCCTATTGATTTTGGGCATGGCCGGATCCAAGATGGCTGACTGGGACGGTCCGTCCGGCTGGCTGGCTGGGCATCAACATTTATAGCTGTGAGTGTGATAACTCATAAACTTTTCGCCATATCGATTTGAAATTTGGGTCACACATGTACCACCTGAAAAGGAAGAACCCGATTGATTTTGGGCGTGGCTGGATCCAAGATGGCTGATTAGGGCGGCCATCTTGAAAAAAATGTTTTTTGTAATAAATGGAAAACCGCTTATCTGATTTCAATTATTTTTCAATGGTGGGGGATTCCCCATCTCTGATGGTATATTTTAACTTCTCTCTCTCTCTCTCGCCACTTTCCACACACACCATTGAATGCCTCATCGCCATACCTATGAATCTGGATACATTACAACAGGGGTGCGAATTAACGTCCACCCGGTCGCCAATGGCGCCTAACTTTTGTGCTGGGCGGGTACACAATACTGCCTTACCTGCCCGGCTGGCGAATCACCGGTAATTCTGCGGCGGTCATTTTGTCTGTTTTCATCTCGTTCCAAATCACGCGTTATTGCACGAGATTTGACGGTTTGGACGCATTTTCTCATGCCCAGGTTGGTTTAATGAGTGAATTTGGGTGAATGAGTTTAATGGGTGAGGTTCGGTGAATGAGTGAGTTTGAGGCTTTTGGGTTAATAAGTGAGGTTAGATGAATGAGTGAGTTTCACACGTACAAGGACCTCTTCATCGGAGTCATTCCAAACACGGTCAAATCGGATCTAATTGCCATATACAGTGCGGTGCACATAAAACCAACACTCCATGAGAGGCAGTCTCATTTTCAGAAGATTATGGAGATTATACAGCGTTAACGAAGAGATAGATCAAATAATCTACTGCACACAAGTTTCCTTCATTTCCAACATGAAGCTGCAGACGTTGCACCCTTATTTACCTCGAGTTGTCCAATCAGAGTTCGATTCCGACCGCACCATGAACTGTTGGAGTACCGTTTCGCAGGCAGTGAGTTTCATCGCAGTGCTCCGTCCCCTCGGAGAGCAGTTAATCTGGCCGTCTCGTCTGCTAGCACGAATCGGGGAACGTTACATATCCCACGGTTGTCTTTCACAAAGAGGAAGTGAGTTATTGCCGGCATTCTGAACAAATTGCCAACCAAATCGCCTTCAGTCGAACTCCAGGCCGAGCCAGTCAGTTCGTGAAAGAGTTGGGCTCCCGCTCCCTCGAACTCTTTGTCTTCACGTTAGTGAAGCGACTTTGGGTGAGGTTAGGTGGATGAGTGAGTTTATATGTGATGTTGGGTGGACGAGTAGTACCCCCACCATTGTCCATCACCCACAACCCCCCCTCCACCCACAACCCCCCCCCCAATTGTCCATTAGCCACAACCACCCCATCACCCACAAAAATGCCCCCCCAGCACTACTCACAACCCCCCTGCCCCCCCATCACCCATACAAAAGAGGTCCCCCCCCCATCGCCCGCAACCTCCTCCTCCCTGCATCCCCCCCACCCCACTCATCAAACTCACTCATCCAACCAAGTTCACTCATCAAACTCACTCATCCAACCAACCTCACTCATGCGAGTATATTAAAAGTGTTTGATATCAAAGTTGTTACTTTTGTCTTTATTTTGTCGGGCCGGTAGAAATTCTGCTGGGCCGGTAACTTTTTCTAGTCACCAGCCATGCTGGCCGGTGGATAAAAATGTTAATTTGCACCCTTGTTACAATGCTTATAAATACCTGGAGATGCCAGTGTTTGTGGCTTTAATTCATGTCCACATATTATGCCATAACCTTGAATATCTCAAATTAATCTGAATTAGAAAATTTAATCTCCAGAATTGAACTTGGCAGCAGTTCCAACTGCTGAAGAAAAATGTTCATTTTGACATTTCAGGTGTCTCAGGAGGTGTTGATTGATGGGTGGGCAATCGCTTGCCAAGTCAACCGTTCCTTATCAACCATTTTGTTGGAGTGCTTAAGCCACTTGGTGAGTGTTGTACAATATTATTCATACTGTGACTGAATGAAGACTGCATATTGATGAATTTGAACAAAGTTCAGAGGCTACTGTCCTGCGTTGCCCCCGTGTTCTATTGTGCATCGGGTGGTTACTGGCTCACTGAAAATGTACAATACTGTATTACGTTTCCCCTTTTTAGTCGGTTCCGAAGGAAGTGACTTGTACTATCTTGCGTTATACATCCCATCGCTTCACTTTGGTGTGGATAAAAAATACACATTAAAAAAAAAAAACAAATTAAACTTTTCTTTTTTCAAAAGTTTCTTCAACCATTCAGTTTTTTTTCTTGGTGAAGCCACTGGGTGCATGTTCTTCAAGCTTTGGCGATACCGTGGTTCGATGCTGGAGTTGGGAACGCAAAATATTGTTACGTTTGAGGGGGGGGTATGCATTCAAAGGGTAATTAGGATGTTTAATTAAGTATGCCATGCTGTTCAAGTTTACCAGGATCTCGATGTAATAAGTAGCAATTCAGTGGTGATAAGTTGTCTAGTAAATGTTCATTTCTTCAAGGGGGGAGATGATAATTGTCACATAATTAGATAGGGACACGGGATAGGGTAAGTGTGTCTGCGTAAACCCCTTTTTGGTATTCTCTGGAGACTGGCCGTGACGTCACAGGACAGTGCAGCGGATGGCTCCGCCCCGTGATCACGATTGGCGGAAGGCGATGGCGGTGGGCCAATAAACGGCTCGATTGAAGTGATGAGGACAGAAGGATAAAAAGGTTCTGTTCGGGGTCGAAAAGGAAGAGGAAGAAGATTACAACCAGAACGATCGTGTTTTTTTGGTGTGGAAGCTGTGGCGGCAGAGAGCGTCCTGGTTGTTGTGCTGAATCGATCGTGTTCTTCATCGTGTCTGGGAGCCTTGCCGAGCCTCGTGCCTCGCTTTGGTTGGCTCTGGGGTTCTGCTGACTCGGAGTGCGGGGTCGGGCGGCGGGTGGACCTGCCTCCCTCTCCTGCTCGCGGCTTGGCGCCAGAGCTGGTTCCCTGGCGGCTGTGGGCGGACTTGGGCCAGGACCAGGAGGTCGACAGCACCGCGGTTTCTTCTGCCCCCCTGACGAGAGCAAGGCCGGCTCGTCCGACGCCGATCCAGGGACAGTTGCGTCCACACCACGGTCCAGCCTGACCACCAGAAATAGCTACGTTTTGTGTGTGTGTGTGTGTGTGTGTGTGTGTGTGTGTGTGTGTGTGTGTGTGTGTGTGTGTGTGTGTGTGTGTGTGTGTGTGTGTGCTTGGCGCCTTAGAGGGATTGAGAACTGTATATTCTTTGGAATTGTCTGTGTTTTTCCCCACGCCCGATCCCACACCATCCCGTCGAATCGCCCCGGATCCCTCTTCTTGCCGAGTCTTGTTATTTTTGGTGATAATAAAAACAAATAAACATCATCAACTCAGTGAAAAGCGACTCGTGCCACCTTCCTCGCCCCGCTTGCGGTAGAGCGATTAGAACCGCCATGTTTGGGTTATAAATAAATAAACTGCCTCCATCGTTTCGGCTCATTCTACGTTGGCGGGACTGTTCAAGTCCCGTGGACGTCACATTGGTGTCAGGGTGTTGGATGTTCGAACCCCTCGAAATTATATTTGGTATCGGGAGAATATACCAAGATTAAAATCTTGCCACGAATTGGAATATAAAATTACTACAGAAAAGCGCGCGAGCACGGGAAAATTTTGGCGGGATTTTTCAAATTTAAATTAATTGGCGGCAAACGGGACTTCTGCACCATGGCGGATGTGCAGATGTTTGAGGAGGAAGGCCACGTGTCTGGCAGCGAGTCGGGGGAAGAGGGGAGAGACGGGGGTAGGGTTGGAACCTCCCCCATTCCGAGCGTGGACCGTGCTTCATTGCCCGTAACGGGGCCGGCAGCGCCGGAAACCGGCGCGATGTCGATCCAGACAATGTTGGAACGTTTAATAGGGGACATGACGGCACAAATAGCAAATCAATTCGTGGCACAGAGGGCAGAAATGACGGCACAGAGGGCAGAAATGACAGATCAATTGGGTGTAATGGGGGTACAGTTGGGTGCACGGATTGATTTAATGAGGGATGAATTGGGGGAAAAGATGGAGAAAATGAAAACTGAGATGCAGGAGTGTGTGGATGTTAAATTGGGAGAAATACAAAGCCAATTCGAGGCTAGATTTGAGGAAACAAAGGTAGAAATTACATTGGAGGGGGAAAATATACGGAAAAAATTGGTAGATAAAATTGATGCAACGAACATTCGGGTTGATAAAGTGGATGAAAGCCTGGAACGTCATCGTACCTGTGTGGATGCTCGTATGCAGCTGCAAGTTGAAGAGTGGGGAGAGCTGAGGAAGCAAGGGATGAATTTGGCGGAGGAGGTAAAAGGATTGGAGGCTCGTTTGGACGAACAAGATAAAATTATGAGCCAAGATGAAGTCTTGGATAAAGGCCTGGTAGAGCCGTCTTTTGTAAGTAGAGTGTCCGGGTTGGTTGAGGAGCAGCTACAAACTCGCGATGGAGCCTTGGAGGAGGTTGTGCGGGCCCAGAAGATCCTGCGGGAAGAGGTGAATCGGTCCATTCAACGTTTGGAACAGGAGGCAAAATTGACCCATGAAACCCTCACCACAAAACATCTTTGGCCACAGTGGGCTCCGAAATTGGATACGCAGCCACAAGGGTGTTTGATCCCTGGGCTGGATTCGGACAAGGGAGAAACTGGGAAGCAGGCCACCGTAAAAGTGATCCCCCTGGTAAATTTCGACGGGTCAGGGAGCGTTGAAGCTTTTTTGACGCAATTTGAGTGCATATCCCGACTAAACGGGTGGAATGAGCGGGAACGTACAGGGAATTTGGTGGCAACATTGCGGGGACCAGCCGCAGACGTGTTAAACGTGATCGCGGAGGGGATGTTGACCAGCTCCCACATTTGCGAGGCGTTGAGCCGTCGGTTTGGGTTCGCAGCAAACTGTGATCTGGTGCGGGCTCAGCTCCAGCACCGCAGATTAAAGCCGGGTGAGACAGTGCGGGAGCTGGCACAGGACATTTACCAATCAGTCAGGATCGCGTATCGGGACCTTACAGTGGAGGCGTGGGACAGACTGGCACTAGAGAAATTTTTAGCTGCTCTTCCTGACCCTGAGGTCCGAGCGCTAGTGGAGTTGCAGGATCCACCCACCGTTCACCGAGCGGCCGAGTGCGCGGCCAGGCTGGCCTCGTGGAGTCGGCCGGGTCGGGTTCCAGAGAGGCCATCGGTGACGATCCGACAGGCGGAGATCCAGGATCAGGGAGGAGGGCTGGGAGAAATTGGCATTACCCAAATGCTTCAGAGGATGAATCCTTCTGCTGAACCGCCAGGTCTATCCGAGGTGCCCTTACATAGGTCGAGTCCGGAAATCACTGTCGGGGGTCCGGGAGACTAGATCGGGCTGAGCATATAGGGCCATGCACGGCTGGTGAGATTGTGGCGAAGTGCCTCCTTTAGTGGAAAAAAATGAATTGTGGGAAAATTGGCATGTGTTTGTAAGTTCTGCTGGGTTTTAGAGTGACAATCGGGACAGTGGATAATTGGAAACAAAGCGGGCACGAGTGGCTGTCCAATGGCTGGTGCGTGGATCGGGTGAGAAGTGCTGTGTGAGTTGTTTCAAGTGAAGAAGTGAAATGTATGGTGCACACATTGATTTTTTATTGGACATGGTGTGGTAACAGGGAAGGTCATGGTCGGCGAAGTGTTAGAAATGCAGGTGTCACATGTAAGGCCGATGGGGTGGGGGAGTCATGTGGGTTTTGTGGGTGGGGATGATGTGCTTGTCCACAGGGATTGCGGAAGCTCACGGTGAGCGTGAATTGCGACCCCCTTCAAGGAGATTCACCACCTGGTGGCTAATGGTGACAGTGTCTGGAGGTAACTGGGAGAGGGTCTGGTTGGGCGACCAAGGCGGGTAGGACCTTGGCGACCCAGGAAGGCTAGAGGAGCCAGTGAGACCCCTTCCAGAGTGTTGTACGGGGTTCGAGCTGATGGCTACCAGGGGGGAGGGAATCAAAGGGAGCGGGGCGGAGAAGCGTCCGGGTTGGACTAAAGCTTACCTGTGGGCATGGCATGAGATGCCCCCATCATCTTGTGGTAACCCACCCCACGGCCATGACGGGATTCAGCCTGCATGATTAAAATGAGGACCATGACCTAGAAATGTGATGATGACCATGGTGTGAGTGTTGTGAAGATGTGTGAGTCCCACTCGATCCCGCACAACTTGACAGGTGCAGCAAGGGCATGATGTCCGCATAATTTTGGGGCAAGCAAATTTGAAAATTGGCTCCCCAGGTAACACTGGGTCTATTAGCATCCACTGGGGGAGGTGGTCAAGTGTAAATATCCTGTGAATAGTGTCGTTAAGGCTTAGAGTAGGAATGTAAAGTATAAGTGTTGTGTTTTTGTGGAACCTTTTGTTTCCCCTCCCCAGATCACTGGAAGAGTGCTGGGCAAGAGCGACGATCCGGAGGATGGAGTGCAACTTCGCTCAGTGCTCTCATGTGATAAAATAAAATAAAAATAAAAAAACGAATGATTGTTTAGGCGAGGATAAGGCCATAAGGGGGTAGTACATTAAGCAGGATAGGTAAGTTAGCTGCGACTCGCTGCCTATTGCCCCTCCTACTTTATTTCGTTAGGTTAATTAGGTGTGAGTCAGTAAGTGTTAAGGCTGGTACGGTAGCGCCTGTGATATACCTTGCAGGAGCTGCGGTACCAGAGGAGGGGCAGTGTTACGTTTGAGGGGGGGGGTATGCATTCAAAGGGTAATTAGGATGTTTAATTAGGTATGCCATGCTGTTCGAGTTTACCAGGATCTCGATGTAATAAGTAGCAATTCAGTGGTGATAAGTTGTCTAGTAAATGTTCATTTCTTCAAGGGGGGAGATGATAATTGTCACGTAATTAGATAGGGACACGGGATAGGGTAAGTGTGTCTGCGTAAACCCCTTTTTGGTATTCTCTGGAGACTGGCCGTGACGTCACAGGACAGTGCAGCGGATGGCTCCGCCCCGTGATCACGATTGGCGGAAGGCGATGGCGGTGGGCCAATAAACGGCTCGATTGAAGTGACGAGGACAGAAGGATAAAAAAGGTTCTGTTCGGGGTCGAAAAGGAAGAGGAAGAAGATTACAACCAGAACGATCGTGTTTTTTTGGTGTGGAAGCTGTGGCAGCAGAGAGCGTCCTGGTTGTTGTGCTGAATCGATCGTGTTCTTGATCGTGTCTGGGAGCCTTGCCGAGCCTCGTGCCTCGCTTTGGTTGGCTCTGGGGTTCTGCTGACTCGGAGTGCGGGGTCGGGCGGCGGGTGGACCTGCCTCCCTCTCCTGCTCGCGGCTTGGCGCCGGAGCTGGTTCCCTGGCGGCTGTGGGCGGACTTGGGCCAGGACCAGGAGGTCGACAGCACCGCGGTTTCTCCTGCCCCCCTGACGAGAGCAAGGCCGGCTCGTCCGACGCCGATCCAGGGACAGTTGCGTCCACACCACGGTCCAGCCTGACCACCAGAAATAGCTACGGTGTGTGTGTGTGTGTGTGTGTGTGTGTGTGTGTGTGTGTGTGTGTGTGTGTGTGTGTGTGTGTGTGTGTGTGTGTGTGTGCGCTTGGCGCCTTGGAGGGATTGAGAACTGTATATTCATTGGAATTGTCTGTGTTTTTCCCCACGCCCGATCCCACACCATCCCGTCGAATCGCCCCGGATCCCTCTTCTTGCCGAGTCTTGTTATTTTTGGTGATAATAAAAACAAATAAACATCATCAACTCAGTGAAAAGCGACTCGTGCCACCTTCCTCGTCCCGTTTGCGGTAGAGCGATTAGAACCGCCATGTTTGGGTTATAAATAAATAAACCGCCTCCATCGTTTCGGCTCATTCTACGTTGGCGGGACTGTTCAAGTCCCGTGGACGTCACAATATTTTAGATTACATTAAGTAAAAAATATTTTCACTTGTGATAGCAATGAATGGCCAGGTCATGGCAGAATAGCCGAGAGGAAAACGTACTCGCACCAAGTTGTCCTGCCTGGGTTTGGATCCTAACCCAGCTATGAAATGTCATCCCGGTGTTTCACAGGCAGGGTGATTAATCATCATGGGTGTTAAACTGGGCATCACATCTGTTGGAATCTGACTCTCCTTTCTCCTTTCTCTTTTTTTTTCACTCTTCTTTTTTCACACTTTCCCCCCACCCCCACTCCTTTTTCACTCTCAGAAAAAAATGTCTGGGAGGCAGACGGATGGTTGTTCTTTACAGCTTATGCCCTTTTACCATGTGAGACATAGTATAATGTGAGCATCGCCATGAACATCAGACGCACCTGCTCACCGTTGAGCAACAAATGTGGTCATCATTGGCTAGGTATTTATCGGTATGCCGTCCTGCTGAGGGCAAATAAGCGTGAAATCCAGATAGGCAGCTCCGTTTGATGTTCAACTGATGTTGACCATGTAATCTTTGTCTGTTTGACAGTCGCCTGGCAGAGGCCTCTGGGTTGAAGGTGATAGGACGATGTCCAATGGAGATCAGAGGAGTGCTCCTCACACTGCACATGTTTTGATTTAACCACTGATCACATTACGTGTTTTCTGGTTGAATGGTTTGTATTAGCGGGAACAATCGTCTGGGTGGCAGACGGAAGGTTGTTGTTTGCGGATTAGGCGGTTTTACGGTGTGCGGTATTCTAATATTTATTTATTTATCTATGTTATATTGTACATTATAATATATTATACAGCGTTGCCGTAAAGTCTGGAAATGTAGATAATATGTCATTCTGTAAATTTGAAGATTTCCTTGACGCAAGTCAAATGCGTTGAGGTGATAGTGCTGAGTAGACACGAGGACTTCTGGGGTATGCTGAAGGCACAGATTTATTCAGGGAAAATTGGATATGACTCATCTGAGGAAACGCATCACGGATGCATGCATGTGCAGGGATTTTTTTTTTTGGTATACATTGTCGAGGCTCGTATGAGGGCTAACACACCCGCAGCGCAGGGGGGGGGGGGGACAAGAAAAGATGAGAGATGTGGTAGAAGGCAGGACAAAACACTGGGGAACAGACATTAAGAGATCTGTAGAATACCCCGTGTTCCCCGCCCCATCCCTCTCCCTTTCGGAGAGACATTATGAGTGTGATTTGTCAGGATTGAAAGACATGTTCTACGTGTTGGACCAGTTTGTGATTCTATCCAGATCTGTAGAGACTAAGAAGCTGCGGCTTGCCGGTCTGAGGGATGACAGATGGGACGACAGAGGGTGGAGTCATCAGCAAAGAGATAGAGTTTTCCAGTCGTAGAGATCATTGATTATATTGTTACGGTTCTCGGAACTGTGTGCATTCAACATACAGGTGTCCCAAAAGTCAGTTGTTCCGTTAAGTATATGTGTAGATAGAACCCCTCCTTGTGTTTAGTGGGAAATCAAAGGGGTGTGTTGCGATGTTTTTTTTCGTTAGATTAATAAATCTTTATATCCCCATATTTATAAACCAGAAAAGAATGGCCCAGAATGCAGGCTGGAATTCCAGCCTGGACAGGAAGAGGGGATGAGAGAACTCCATTTGGGACCACACATTGGCTGCAACAGGAGAGGAAATCTTCGAGCCTTGAGTGGAGATGGCCTTGGATACCAAAGGAAGAGTTTGGTGAGCACGGCAGGGTGCCAGACCATGTCAAAAGGACGTAGACACTTGTTCCGAGCTTAATGGAAGGAACTGAGATTACCCTCAGTGGTTTGCTTTCCATGAGGCAAATGCAAGTTGTTTCAGGACAACTGCCTCACCACAAGCTTCAGTGAACCGTGGGAGGAAGGGTGGGACAACTGAAGGCGAGAGGGGATAAACCTGTGCATAAGAGAGCAAGTTTTTTTTTTTTTTTTTGAAAGAATTCCCAGGACGAGGTGGTGTTTGAGAAAGTCATGATTGGGAGACCAGTTTGATGGCTGCTTGGAGACCCTGCCAGTCAGCCTGAGTGAAATGACAGACTCGACAGCGCTGAGGTGGTTCTCGAACAGCCAGAGAGATGTTTGCTTTGACAAGCACGTGGTCAGAAGAACTGATTGGAGCAGAGGAAGAACAGCATTTATTTTCAGGGAAATTTGTCAATCAGATCCAGAAGAGATGGCGTACCATTTGTTTGGATCCGTGTCAGGAAGTTGACCGATTGAGTCACAGAAGTCTTTTGCTGAAGTGCCATGGCAGGTGAGCGAGGTACCCACACCCAGCCAACTGGCATGATGGCACCTGAAGCCACCACATGAGGAAGAGGGGAGAAAAGAAGGTCCATGTTTTCGGATAGTGAGGTGTAAATGGAGTCATCACTGTTTGGTGGATGGTACAGCACACATATAAACATGAGGGAGTGGAGGGATTGCGTAGCCAGAGGTATTCTTGGGGGTGTTGGGGAGTGAGGGCAGGGAATGGAGAGTGAAGAATGGAGTCTTTGATGAAGAGCAACTCCTCCACCAGGACGAGTCTCAGGTCTGTCATACCGGAGGAGGGAGTAACCAGAGTGTCAGAGACGTCTTGAGGGAGAAAAGTTTCTGTTGGGTAGGTATTGATGGAAATGCTGTATTAATTCACAGTGCATTGAACTGCATTTCTCATGAGGAACAGCACATTGAACATAGCATGTATTGTCATCCATCCATCCATCCATCCATCCATTGGGATCATACTCTGTGTAGAGCATTGGTGCTGCCTCAGCAATCTCCTTGCCCATTGGGAATAATCCTGGGCAGGTCACCACTCAAACACAGGATACGAGCAAGCTGGAACTCATTTTGCCAGCCTTGGAAGGATGACGGGCAGCGTCAACCCCACCTTGTATTAATTCAACAGCCGAGTGGGATGTGAACTCTGTATCCTGGGATCCTAAACCCACCAACCAAATCATTAAGCCAACACCAGGCAGATGTATTGTCATGTCATGTCAATAAACCATTTCTAATGTATATTTGCCTGTTTCCAGACTTTATGGCCACCCTGCATTACAATATATTATTTATATTTATGTATATATAATTTATATTATATGTTATATTATTTGTATTATATTTTTATATATGCATGGTGTTGCCTGAAATTGCTTGGGGTCCTCGGATCCTGAGTTCAAATCCCACTTGGCTGTTGAATTGATACCAGGTGGGGTTGAATCTGCGTGTCTTCCTTCCGATGTCGTCAAATTGAGTGCCAGCTTGCTGGTGTCCTGTGTCAGAGTGGTGACCCGTCCAGGATTGTGCCCAATAGCCAAGGAAGCTGCTTAAGCCGCCCCAATGCTCTGAACAGAGTGCGATCCCAATGGATGGATGGATATTTTATCATCCATGCATGCACACACAGAGTTAAAGAATTTATTGAACATTTGATCCATTTTTATACATGCATGAGTATTTGGTGGACTTGCCATTTGCAGATTTCAATGCTTTTACTCTTTCAGGCATAGAAATAACGAGTTCTGAAATTTTCTCTCGTGGGTTTTCTGCCCAGGCTTCCTGCAAAAGTTTTAGCAATTTTGGCGGTGGTGATGTTTTCCTGGAATTTTTCCACTGCTCGATCCAATATTGCCCAGAGTTGTTCAATGGGATTCATGTCAGGAGATTGACTTGGCCGTGAAAGTCTCTTGATCCCATTTCTGTCCTGCCTTTCTATGGTCTTTTTTGCAGCGTGGCATGGAGTTCCATCTTCCATGAACAGTGCTGTTTTTGACCATCTTTCCAGTGGAGAAGACTGGGAGAAGTCCATCCTCAAGGATAGAAATGTGTAATCGTGGAGTTGATATTGCCAACACACTCCACAAGCTCTGACCGACCAGCACTCCATATTGCTCCCCACACCATCTCTGAAAAACCACCGTGTTTGACAGTTGGCTGCAATCTGTTCAAAGAAAACGCTTGACTGCGAAGTCTTCAGACCATACACGTCCACTGTCAAAAAAATTGAGCAAATTGGGACTCACCTGAAAAAAAATGACAATTTGTCAAAACTCCAAGGGTCAGTTGGTCATCTCGGCAGTCCACTTCTTTCTCCTTTGAATGTTGGCTGGTCTAAAGAGGTTTTTCTCCTCGCTGCTCTCCCATAGTAGCCCAGTTGATGAAGGAACCGCACGGCAGTTTTTGAGCTAACCTGGACCTCCTCTGCAACATCTGCTGCCTTGCAACGGGAATTTACCCAGTGGATCCCTTGACAGCTCGAAGACACCTTTCTGAGGGCCCAGATCGACCAGAACGGGAAGCTGTGGATTCCTTCCCTTCGTTGGTGAATTGCACAACCACCTGATTGACAGTAGAAAGTGGAATGCCAAGGTTCGAAGCTTTCTGACACTGGCTGACTTCACCTTCTGATTGGCCAACAATTCGTCGTCTTTGAAAATCAGAGTTTGTGTGCTCCCTGGGTTGAAGGCATTGTTAATTAGCATAGAAGACCCAGGAACTCGTTTCTGCAAAGAGTCGAATATTAGTACAAATCACTGAGTAAAACTGCGTTATTCAGATGAAATGAAGAAATTTAAGGTGTCCATTTACTTCTGTCACGTATGAGATATACAGTATGTATGAGATCATATATATATATATATATATATATATATATATATATATATATATATATATATATATATATATATATATATATATATATATATATATATATATATATATATATATATATATATATATATATATATATATATATATATATATATTGTTACGGCTGTGGAAATTCGCAGAACACCATATAGGTCCTTAGTTCAGTTATGCCGATAAGTCCGTGTTCAGTTAGATTCCCCACCGTTGTTTAATGGGAATTATCCGTGTGGACAGGGCTGTGAGCTTTGAGTTAGCCGTTATTCTTTTACTATCGTTAATTTGGACAACAACCACCACAACCGCATCTCAACCACCTTCTTCACAACCGCATCTCAACAACCATGCCATCCCCACCACAGCGCCAACCACAACCACCTTCTCCACAACCGCATCTCAACAACCATGCCATCCCCACCACACCACCAACCACAACCACCACCACAATCGCCAACATCCCCACAGACAACGGACACCACCATCGAATTACATCTCTGCCACCCAACGCGATGGTTACTGAACAAGAAAGAACGGAAACGGTAAAGAAACCCGTTGCTCAGGAGGAAAACTAGACACCACACTTCTTGGAATTTCCCCTCAGAACTGATAAACAGAAGTGACGGTTGGGCAACGACCGAAAGAATCAAGCTGATCTCTCCTGGAATTTTCCTCCCCCGCGCACTGCGGAGGGAGGGCGATGCTCCGTCGAGATAAAAGGGCGCGTTGAGACGCCGAAGTCTGGTCTTGGTGGGAGTGGGAGCTGCGTGGAGAGAACGGAGAACGGAGCGCCGTGTTGGCGTTCAGTCGGTGGAGAGTCAGTCGGTGGAGCGTCAGTCAGTGAGGGCTGGAGAGGGTGCATCGAGGGTCGCCCGTGCCAGTCACCACGAGGGTGCAGATAACCTGCAACGGTCTCGTGGAACTCCTTCGGTCCGCCAAGTTCCACGTCATAAAGGCCTACGGGTCCAGCCTGACCCCCTTGTCTATGAGGGTGGTCTTTTCTTTGTTTATTTGTGTGAATGTTGTGGCGCCGTGTCACGCAAGTAGAACTGTGTAAGTGCTTGTGAATAATAATAATAGACGGTTGTAGTGCTTTGCCTTGCTCGTGTCTTGTCCCTTCCTGCCAATTCCATTGCTTTTCTGCATACGTGCATGTTAGTGTTTTGCATACATGTGTGAATAAATGTGCGTGTTTAAATGTTAACCCGTTCGTTGTGTCCTCTTTCCCGAATTGAACTGCTATCTTGCATTCGGAATAATAGCGAGCTTTTAATAGCCGATAAAAGAATTGGGTCCACCGAAGTCTCGCGATAAATCACCGCTCAGTTTTCCCAGAACGGAACGAACCGCACGAGCGGTTCGTGTCCAAGCAGACCTCGCTGAGGTACGGTCTCTCAGTAGTCTGCCCACGCGAATACTTTGGTATATCAATAATTCGCGATTGACCCTGTCGTGCGCGGCTAGATTGTTGACTAGGCCATGGTGTGCGCTTGGAGCACACCCGTGACTGGTTTCCGGCGTTGTTCCGGAAGGTCGCGACTGAATTGTCCGTCCGGTGGGCAAGATGGCCGCCATTGGCTAAAGCGGCTGTTTGCACGCCGGCGGGCGGAGATTCGTAACAAAAAATATATATATATATATATATATATATATATATTGTTGTCGTAAGAGGCGACCGGGGTTGCGTCAGGAAGGGCATCCGGCGTAAAACATGTGCCAAATCACTATGCGGATCATACGGATGATCCGCTGTGGCGACCCCTAACGGGAGCAGCCGAAAGAAGAAGAAGATATATATATATATATATATATATATATATATATATATATATATATATATATATATATATATATATATATATATATACATATACATGACACCCACATCTCCCACCTGTAAATGGAGGGAATAACCAATCAGCTCTCACATAATCAATTAAATTATTAAACCCAAGTGGCCAGGATTATATAAATAAATCGATTCCTCATGTGCTCTCTTGCTGAAGAAGCTGTTGTAAAGCTACCCAAGGTAAGCTTGTTGCCGGTTCAAACCATTCCCAGAGTACCTCCAAAGCTGTAAAGACATTCACAAATTATACATGTATGAGAATCCCAATGCGACACACCCCCCTCGGCTGCCTGATCGGTTTCATCGCCTTTTGGTTAATCCTCAGTAACAGCACAGACAGGAATATATAGCAGCAAGGCTCTTGCATGTACCACGTGTATTTGCTGGTATGCAAGGTTGTGATGTTGGGCAAAAATGTGGAGTTGTTGGATTGGTTGGCTCGAGGTGAAAATGCAGCCTCTGTGTGGAACCTTCCCCATTGTTCTCTTCTGCATTCCCAAACCTTCATTTTATTTCTCACACCCATTCTCAACCGCAGCTTGTTGAGGTCAAGGGATTGAAACCGGAGGAGGTTTTTTACTGCCGACGAGACTGGATTATTCTTGAAGAAGATTTCATCTGATGCCTTCCTCTCCAAGCAGGACAGATCTGTTTTGGGTCAAGGTATGGTGGTTAAGGATTGTCTTGCCCTCCTCTTACGTGGCAATACTGCAGGTGACTTCATCATACAGCTAATGCTGCTCTTCACATCACTGAATGCCCTTCCCCACTCCCCGGTCCACCCTCCCCCCTCTAACGGCATCATCCCAAGCTCAGTTTTGTTTTCTCTTTATGGCAGAGTACTGTTCGAGTGTGTAATGTTCTTACCTACACACACACACACACACACACACACACACACACACACACACACACACACACACACACACACACACACACACACACACACACACACACACACACACACACACACACACCTCCCAGTTTTAGAACAAATTTAAAAGGTAAAATGCTTGTTGTCATTTATTTTATGGTGGGGGTGGGTGGGTGGGGGGGGAATACAAAAAAAACCCAAAATAAGTATTTGCTTTTTTCTCAGAAACTTCACACACAATTCTGATATGATGAAACTTGACCATCACTTTAATCACCAGTGATATACCAAAGTTTGTTCACGGCATTAATAAAAAATCCATAGGTATTTACTTCAACATTACACATTTTGTAGGTCATGCATTTCTACTCGTGGTTCTCTGGTTATCTCATCCAGCCACTACCAGGTGAATGCCAAGGGATATTGCCCTGTTTTTCGTTTGCAGTTCACCCAATAATCAAATTCAGCTTGGCTCAAGGGTAAATGTGCTATCTCTATACCTATCTGTGGGATAAAGTTGCAGTTCAACTTATTTTCTGGAATAAATTGCTGTCTTATTCTATTTCTGATTGCAGAACAATGTCCTTCCCAGTCTGCAATTTTTCTTCTCTTGATGCTGCAATAACCCATTCAGTTACGTCATGTATCTGCATGTTATGGGGGTAAATATTGTCCTCTGTCTGAGAGGTTAGTTTAATCCCCCAACCCAAATTGTGGTGGACGGGCGGTCAACACCGACCAGCCCGGATTGCCGAGTGATTTTCCTAAGGAGGCGAACACGTGATCCTCAGATTATCTCGGGAGTGGCATTGGCAGGGCGACGGAACAGATGGATGCACAGCACAAGGGGGTTTATACTCTAATTCCATGACAAATACACGGACACAGCAACTTAAAATAAACACGGATTTAATGAAAATAGGCATATTTACAAGGTTCAATCATGCAGAATGTCGTGAGGTAAACTGAGGTCGACAGTCGAGGTGCCTCTACACACGGACTTTGATACAGCCAAGGGGAAAACAAAATTAAAGGAAATCCTCCCTTTATTATGGCACTTAACTTGTGCCAGAGATGGTCTTTATGGAACTTTGGAATCGATGCGCTTCGTCCTGCACAGGCAGATGCACCCCAAATGGCGCCGAGCCGCTCTCTCGCAGCAGGAAACTTGTGAGGTAATTAACCTCCGCCATCTTCGAAGATGGATGGAGGTTACTGTTTTCACCCTTCTGTTTGTTATCTTTCCAAAACGAAGTTTTTGCAAGATATGTTCGTCAGCTTGTATGTTTTTTTTTTTTGTTGTTTTTGTTTGTTTGTCTGTAATGTATAAAAATTCTGCAGAGCAGAGTTATCATTGGAAATTTTTGTAACTTCACATATCAGAGGCCTATAGAGGTCCCTTTCAGTGCACAAAATTTTGAAGATCAAGGTCAAAGGTCAAGGTCACTTTGTCGCAAATCAGTGGAGTCGACGAAACCCTTATTTTTTGAGTAATTTTGATCGGATAGTCTTCAAACTTCATGGGAATATAGTTCATGGTCTGGCACTCAGCTGATTAATTTTTGGTGGCGATTGGCCTTGACCTTCATGGTTAGCGCCTGAGGTCAAACATACTTGACCCCAAGGTCAAATTTTCAAGTTTTAGTAACCATATCATGTAGTACCTCAAATTGAACACCTCATTGAGTGCTTTCTAGATATGTCAAGCTTGAGACATTATGACATCATTTGGTGACGTTATGAGGCAAAAGCATCTTTTTCATGGTTACTCTGTAGAACGATTCTCATCGGAATCTCTCGTAGGCAGATATTCCTCAAGGAGTCGCTCCTGGTGGATAGCAGCTCTGTTCACCTCAGTGTGACCTTAAAGAAGTCACACGTGGTCACCTTTTGGCAAGATACGGGTCACCCTATGGGTGACATTGGTTTTTTTTTAATTTGTTTGTTTGTGAACAGTATTACGGAAAAACTCCTTGACAGATTTCGACGAAACTTGGTGGGGGGGGGGGTGAGGTATGGTCCAACGATCATGCCATTAAATTTTGGACTTGGTCCCCCCCCCCCAAAAAAAATTGTTCGAGAAAAAAAAATTTTTTTTTTGCATTTCTACATGTTTTAAGTGATTTCCAACCCCCCCCAACCCCCCAAAAAAATGTTGGAGAAAAGAACTATAACTCTCAGCACTGTTGACATCGTATTTAATGAATAAGATATAAGGTTCACTTGAGTCACCTAGCAGTATTGGCGGCGGAGGTTTTGCACTCTCCCGAGTAGTTTCATGAGCGGTATTCGATGCCAAGGCTCAGACAGCCGTGCGGCTTCCTCGTCGATCGCACTTGCTGATACGCTTTCTCCAGAATGGTGCCGCTTCCTTTGGTGACGTACACGAAGCTTCGATGTCTGTCTCATACGATCCAACCAAGCATCTTGCTCCACCACGCGAGCCAATTTGCAGCACGACATGAGAATCTCAGCCATTTTGTCACATGATCCAGAGATTTGTTTGCATGATCCGACATTCAATGACATGAGTGAGGAAAGTGGAAAACAAAAAATTGTCGTTAAACCATTGTGGACTGTTCAAAGTCAAGGCATTGCTGAGCGGGCCAAAAAAAAGGCAAGACAATCGTGAGGTGATCAACGTTGAACCTTGATAAAAGGATAAACATGGCTGTTGATTGTCTTCAAAAAGGGTTTTCGATCAACCGAAACACCCAATTTTCATTCGTGCACTCTTGGAATACATGCAAAATTTCAGGCTGCTAGGTTTCATCATTTTGGAGTTGGAGTGGATTCAAACCCAGGTTAGATGGATCATGGCAAGCGTGCGTTTCTCTCGGCTCTCCTGCTGTGATGTGGCGATTTTGTCACAACTGATTACAGTTTTTTACTTTTAGTAATCATCTTGTTTTGTGTTCCTCACTCCGGTATCAAACCGCGGTATCGTCATGGAAGCTTGAAGAGCATGTGCAAAGTTGCTTAACCAAGTACTCCGACGAGAAGGTTGAAGAAACTTAAAAAAAAAACGTTAATTTTCAAAAAAAATCTTTTTTTTGAATGTGTGTTTATCTGTGCTGAAGTCATGGTCATATAATGAAAGATTGTACAAAAAGGGAGAATGTGTTGTAAAATTAAATGGTTCGCTGAAAATGTACAAGTCATCCTCTGATACACCGCAAAGTAAAGTGGGGCCAACACAGGCGAGTAACCCCTGAATTTTGTTCAAGTCGATCAATATTCACTGATGGTGAGAATATTGCAGACCAATCACCAAGTGGCTTTAGCACTCAAAGAAGCACTCCAAAGGAATGGTTGGCTTGGCAGGCAATTGGTGATCACCGATCGTTCATATGAAACACCCCCCAGAGATGTCCACATTCGACAAATGAACACTTTCTTTTGCAGTCGTAATCCAAATAAAGACCAACACCTGCACCATAGTCCCAAGAAGGAAACCAGACATAAGCACACACAGCTGCTGAGTTCAATTCTGATTCAGCTTTGTTTAATAGATTCTGGAGCTTATGGCATCTGTGGAAATCGAATGAAGCCACAAACTCTGTCTCAAGGCGTTTTCAAGCATTTTAATGTATCCAGCAATTTTATTTTTATTTTTTCATGTTTTTTTGTTTGTTTTTGTCGGTGTGATCAGGCATTTTATGATATGAGGAGGTGGGGAGGGGGGGATTTTAAAAAACCCCAAAACTTTGTTTTAAGATATCCTTGTGGCCTATTCTAAGCCATTGTTGAGGTAAAATAGAGTGAAGGGTTGTTTAAATTAACCCAAACACACAATTTTCACTCATGCACTCCTTTGGAGTTCCTGTGGTATGCAGGCAGTTTTAGGCTGCTCGGTTTCATGGTTTTGGAGTTGGAGAAGACACGTGTACTCACATTTGTTATTGGAGATTGAGGAATTTTCTTACCTTTGCTGCTGTTCAGCAGATTCAGTGCTTGTGTCTTTCTTCATCAGATGTGAATGAGAAAAAGGAATGACATTTCAACTTCAAGCAAAATATAATTTGATGCGAATGTGTGGAGAGATTTATATGCCTTTGCCCACATTGGATGTTAATCCAATGTTAAGTTTGACCTCCATTAAAGGTCATATGAGAGGGAGTGGGAAAGAGATCAGTTGAAGAGAGAAAAACATCGGATGCATCTTACTCATGATCTGCAAAATTATTTTCAAAGGGCACATTACCTTTGACCTGTTGAACCAAAAAATGGAATCTGTTCATCTCAATTGCATTCCATAGATGTGCCCAGTTTGGTTGAAATACCTTCTGTGGTTCACAAGTTATTGTGGTAACAAAATGTTTAATTGAGCATCACATGACTTTGGACCCCAAAATCTACTCCAGTTAGTACTTGCATCATAGTACATACTTATTCCATGTTTGGTCAAAATCCCTTCAGCGGTTCACAAGTTATAATGGTAATGAAAATCTGCTACGTAAGCACGGACGGATGCACAACCCGAAACCATAATGCCTTCAGTTGCTGAGGCATAAATAAACAAATAAATCTGTCAGCGTTTGGCATGGCAAAACTAACGGAGCAACTTGAATAATACAAACGGTGGCTTTTTTTTTGTTTTCATTTCACTACCATATCCAACAATGTATTTTTTGAACTCCAACTTTTCCTCTTTATCTGATTGTCCACCTTGTCTCATCCCTCTCCATTTTAATTTTATCAACTCAGGATTACTGGTCAATGGTACTGCCATGAAAACAGACCATTTCCAATCTTCTACTCTAGACACCAAAATGTGGAATGCTGAAGTGGTGCAGACCAGCTCTCAACTGCAACATATTGAAGGATACGAGCCTGGAGATCGAGCAACTGTACATACCAATGCTCGTTTGAAAGGATTGGAAGCTGAGGATCGATGTCATCTGAGTGCTCATCTTGTCCCGGTTTCTCAATTGCACACATGTTGATGGCTCCAAATAATTGTCATTATTCATGAAAAAAAGTTAACCAGTTTTTAGTCGCAGAAACAAGTAAATCCAAAACAAGAACACTGTTTTTATGTGTTCAAAATCACTTTCTATTGAACCATCCCATTAATGTACTCCTGTTTATCCTGATAAGTTAGTCAAATTATATTTCGATGCTTGGAGAAATGAAATGCTGAAGTACATACTTGTATAATTCTGTGTGTCGTGCGCTACTCCTCCTGCAGTTCTGGGGTGATTACATCCAGACTCGCAATATAGGATCAGCATGACCGCAATTAATGTCAGGGTGTTTTTGTCTTTGCCAGTGCTGGTCAGGAGGGATGCAAATGCTCCATGTAAAGGTGTCGTTTCAAGGGAGGTGGAGGGTACAATGAATATCTACCATTTTCAGTATTCCTGTTCAGTGAGGTTTTGAATTGTAAGCAGTCGGTATGTTTTTGCTTCCTGCATGTAACCTGGGTGATTATTTATTTACATGTATATATATATATATATATATATATATATATATATATATATATATATATATATATATATATATATATATATATATATATATATAATATGATTTTTCACCACCCAAAAATTGGCATGTGGCAGAAGGTGTTGCATGCTTGGAACAAGATTGCCTGAAGGGTGGGTAATCTGCTCGTTCTCATAACGTGGAGGAAATACAAGTTGTACTGGGTGCTGACATTGCTGTTGAGATACACCTTGGTCACGATTTCCTGGTGGAACAAATCTATATGATCAAACAGGTGTACCGTGAGTTCACACATTCATGAAGGGTTACCAATATGTTGGTGCAAATGTGGTGATACATTTTTGACTTTTTTTTTTTTGACAAATGTTGCATGATTAGCATGAAAGCAAATTTAACAACTTTACAGATTGTAGGGTTCGTCCAAATTCTAACCCATGTCCAAATTCTGCCAGTGCAGCTCCCCAGGCTGCAAAGGGGGGCGGGGGCAGGGGCAGGGGCAATCTCCTACGAGGCCGATCCCCTTCGATCAGTGGTTTTCAAACTTTTTTTAGTGGCGACCCAATTTCAGAACCTCTCTACATCGTGCGACCCAAAAGATTCAAAACCCAATTCATAAATATACAAGATAAGATTTCATATTACACAAGAACATTTACTGTTTACTTTATTCACCATCGTCATGTTTTCATAGACGAGTAAACGGAGAATAGCCAACAGTATCCAAATAGTACAGTTGAATGTTTCAGAAGTTTAGTTCGAATTATATTTCGATATATCAGTGAGAAGGATGAGCCTGTTTTTCAGAAACCAACTTCTCTATTCGTGGAGAAGTAGATGACAATGCCAAGATCATATCATGCTCATTTCTCGGCGATTTCTTTACTTTGTTTTAATCACCACCATGGTGGAGAACGACTGCTCACAAAAGTATGATGAAGGATATGGCATGAGAACTTTAATGGCGCGCCGTGACAGGGTCGGGTATGACGGCAGCATTTTGCACCAGAATGTTGACGACGAATTTGTCCGCGCAAGAGCCTGTGCTCCTGAATCCTGCTGGAGTTGTACAAGCTCTTCCTGTGCTGTATCTACATCAGCAATCTAGTCCAGTGGAGCCGTGAAAGGGTCCCGAACCACAGAAAAGGACTGCACATCCACCTCAGGGAAATAGTGCTCGAACTGTTCAATAAGTGACCGAAGGTGACGTGCAACCTCCCCAGAAAGACTGTCGAGCTTAGTATCATCGTACTGGCAGGTCGTCAGATGCTCCACCAGACGGGGGGAAAAAGCTGAAGCGCTTCACAGCTGCTTTGTCTGCCAGTAATTTTAGTCGCCAGAAATCGCTCATTTTGTCGTGAAAAATCATGAGGTTGGCGTCTTTGCTTTGGAGGGAGCGGTTGAGGACATTGAGACGTTCAAAGATGTCAACGAGATAGCACAGTTCTGACAGCCAAGAGTCCGACTCGAGTCACGCTACCCATGCCGGTTTCCCTTGTGTGCGTAGGAACTCCTTCAGTTCATCTTTGAACTCGTAAACGCGCAGAAGAAGGTTTCCTCGAGATAACCATCTGACTTGAGTGTAGAATAATAAATTTCTTATGGTCGGCGTCCATCTCCTGGCAGAATTGCCTGAATAACCTAGTGTTGAGGGCGCTCGATTTGATGTGATTCACCATTTTTACGACTTCTGAGAGCACGCTTTGCAAGGCTTCTGGCAATGTACGAGAGGCGAGCGCTTCTCGGTGAATCATGCAGTGTACCATGGAGGTCTGAGGAGCCACCACCTCAAGCAATTTCGGCTTGAAAATCAGAACGCACTCCTAACATTGCTGGCACGCCATCTGCTGTCAAACCGAGCAACTTTCCGAAGTCCAGATCATGGTCACGATAAAACTGCTCTACTTTCCCCAAAATGTCCTCGCCTTTGGTGGTGGCCTCCAATGGTTTGATGAGCAGAGGCTCATCGACAAAGTTATCAGCCTTGATGAAGCGGACCCAGACGATGAGTTGCACGTACGATGCGATATCAGTGGACTTGTCCAACTGTATGGCGTGCCACGGCGATTCCTTGATCTTCTGTACGACCTGAGCCGTCACGTCCAGACTCATATCTTCAATTCTGCATTGGATGGTGTTGTCAGAGAGGAGTATAACTGCCAGTTTCTTCGCCGCGTCCTCCCCAACCATCAGAGATACCATGTCCTTTGCACATGGCAGCACGAGTTCTTCCGCAATGGAGTGAGGCTTTTTTGTCTTGGCAACATGGAGCAACACTCGATACGAAGCCTCTAATGCCTGAGAATTGGTCTGATGGCATGTACCCTCTCTGTCAAGACGCGTATTCTTGAGTGCAAGAAGTTTCCTCTCAAAGAACGCTCTCTCCTTATCCTGATAAGACTCATGTTTTGTCGTCAAATGCCTCTGCAACTTATTTTGTTTCATCGACTCCTCCGTAGAAAGCACCTCAAAACAACTCACACACTGAGGCCTCTGTGCCCTACTTTTATCCACCACGTAGTAAAATCCAAGGTGCAGAAATTTATCCTGGTAAAAACGTTCTCGAGGTTTGCTGGTGGCCGGTGCTGCCATCACAAATAAGGTCTTGAGTCATACGTGGAGACGTGAATAGACGTTAATGATAGTCTGAGTCTGAGAGGCCGTGGATCAAACCACTAATTTCCCGCCAAAATGAACCGCCCTTCAGCGAGCCCGCGCATCGGCTGGATCCCATTCCAAGCGTCATGTTGCGCCGGTTCCCATACTTTGAACGAACCGTTTATATTACATCCCGTAAAAGCGAACACCGATCGAAAATAGACAATTTTTTTTTCGCTGCAAGCGGACGCCTGCGACCCCACAAAATTTGCTCGGCGACTCCACTTGGGGTCGCACCCCCGGGTTTGAAAAACCAAGCCTTAGATTAAGGGAGGTTGAATCCTGCGGGATGGGGACCAACTCTCACCAAGGCTGCTCCAAAATAATTTTGAATGAAAATTTTTGGCCCCGTATTCTCAAACTGCGTATAACCCCATTAATACTGGCTTTTCTGCCCCCCTCCCCCTTTCCTGTAGCCGCTGCTGGCCTTGAGCCTCGCACTCTCCCCACTTTTCTCCTTTGTCATGAGTCATTAGCTGCTCATGACTGACGGCTCTTACATGACACAAACAAGTGAGTGTTCCAACTGACAGTCCCACAGTGCTCTGTGTTTTCCTCAATACTCCACCACTCAACTTTTTTTTTCGCCAAGGCACACCCTGTGTGCAGCAGGTCGACAACTGCGGGTAGTGGAGTTTATTCCGACAGGGTCTACCCTGGAAACTGACACGACCTCCACAGACACCAGCTCACATATGACAGACATTGCTTCGCTCTCCAGCGTGAGCTTGGACCTGCACATCAGCGGTGCGGCCTCGCTCCCACCACCAGCAGGCTCGCCCGTCACCCCAACACGTCGTAGGCTCGGACACCTGGTTCTCATCCCCCTGCTTTGCTTCCCCACACCCCTTGAACGGGGGGCGGGGGGGCGTTGATGGGTGGCAATCCTGTCTGACCTAACTCAGCTATTTTTCATTGAAAAATGTTGATTTTTTTGGTGTTAGATGTGGCCCACAACAATTTCGAAATGTATTCACTTCAGGTATCCTTGCAAATATTCCTCCTGTGGTAGAAAAGAACTCTATTTCCATGAGTTGGATCAGCATACCAAAGGAGAATCTTTAATTCCGTATATACGGAGGAAGAACATTGAATGATTCACTGAAACATTCGAATGGACTTCACTGAAACAGAAGCCCGAAGCAATTCCTCTTGTACACAACTTGACATTCCAAAGAATGGGAAGGGAGACATTTGGCAACTCAACTACAGGGTTAGCTGATGAGCATTAGGCAAAATAACTCAAAACTGCAATACGTGTCCACTGGGTGTAAGGGAGAAAATGACACAATCGTGGTGAAAGTTTGCAGTGTTAATGTTATCAACCAGGTCATCCTCTTTCATAGGAAGACATTCCTTTTATCAATATGTAGGTCAAAAGACTCTTGGGTAAAGGGAAACATTACTGACTGCATGTAGGTCAAAAGACTCTTGGGTAAAGGGAAGCATTACTGACAGCCAATTTGACGGCAGCATAAAAATTAAATATATAAAGTACCAGCAAAAATTATAATTGAGAGTACATGAATATTTTTCTTCCACACCTCCATGAGAACCCCCATCCTCTTCACCCCACCCCACCCCACCCCCTTCTGATGTTGTGTGTGGGGGTGGGTGGGAGGAATGTTCTCATGTTCCCCAGTCCAGCAATAATATAAAAGTATCAAAATGTAGTTATTTAAATGTTTTTTTAAAAATCAGAAAACTTCCTTATTCACGGAGACCCCACCCTCTAACCAATCTAGCACCAACTGATCTATTTCTGCAAATATACAAAAACAGTTGTAAATTGTTTTCACAATTATGCACACATATGCAGTACTCATGTTCCTCCACTGAACGTATAAACATTGTCAAAAGGACATACTACACCACGAAGTTGAGCATTTTGTCCTGGACTCTCCCTTTAACTTGGCTTCTTTTTTTTTTGTTTTTTTTGTATTTTCTTGAGAAGAAAATTGCAAAAAATATTTGATTAAGAAATAAATGATGAGCTCTTGCTCGATGGAGACTGAAGAACAAATATACTTGCAGCGTCTTGAACCCAATATAAGCTGGGCCCGGCAGCAAGAGCACTTCCTGCCCTTGTCTAATGGACATCTCCCCTCAGAAAATGCAGGTTACATCTACCTTAGCCCCCCCCCCAAGCTGTCCGACTTGTGGTGCAGACGGGCACTTGGTTCACGACAATCACTCAACTTCTTCCATCCAAACTAGAGTCTTAATCCACAATGGATTGATGACTTTTGTCCCACAGAGCAGCTTGATATGCTGCCCTCCAAACATGAAGCCACCATGCATCCTGTGCGGGTGGAACTTTAACTAGATCACAGCTCTGGGAGAAGAGGGAGCACTGAAGGTCGTTTTATGGAAGTGCCAATTTTTGCCATTGGGTCAAACATGCTGCGAACTCGCCATTCCAGGACAGTTTGGTGGTTGCTGGTTTCTGGAAATGGCTGATCTGTGGCACTCTGAAGAACTTCTGTGGCTTAAGGAATCCTTTGCCTGACCTTCTACCACATCCCTTTCCCCTTCATTTTTAGGCTTCTGGTGGAATCACAGCCTGAGATGGCATGAAAGCAGGGAAGATTCTGGTCTGTTATGGTCCAGGAGTGGCTGACAACATTCACGAAGGAGGTGTGCTTGCCTCTTTTGAAGGCCATTCAGAGTTCAACACAATGGTAGATTCGGTCAATCATAGCCAGCTGAGCCATGGTGATAACCAGGACATCTTTGTTACCAATTCTGATGAAAAGAGATTGGCATGTCCTAGCAACAGCCAAAAGATGCATGATTTTTGTGTTTTAGCTTTAGATTTTGTGTTTTTGGCCGCGATCATTGTTGGTGTAGCTTTGGCCGCGATCATTACTGGCAGGGGGGGATCTAGGTCTCAGGCAAGGGGGGGGGGGAGTTGACATTTTTGGCTTTGAGGCTAGGTGGGTGGGTGGCAATATACCCATGCGAGCGCCAACAGTGCAAAGCCCATACGAGGGGTGGGGGGGTATTCCCCTCTCTTTGAGGTGGAGGGCTGGGGCATGCTTCCCTTGGAAATCTTTACATCTACAATGTTTTTTTCCCAGACTCTTAAGACAATTTGAAAACACATTTCGGATCTTTGAGTCAAACAGTTTCAACCCATAACTTTATTTCAAACACTGAAACTAATCTTTTGTACAGCACAAATATAAATGACATCATGAACATAATCGTAGGTCGGTGGTTGGGGCCACATTGTTGGGTTGGAAGTATTTTCAATATTTAACACAATGGTCACAATGTTCTCAGTCAAATATAAATGATTGGCAGAAAAGTTTCCTTGGTTGTTTCTGTACGAGGCGCTGCACAATTTTGGCTAGATCTCGTTGCAGAGTTGCCTGGTCGTGAACAGCCATTAGTGTGAGTCCAGCCAACCTCTCCTCCCCCATGGTGGACCTTAGATGGGTCTCACTCTGCACAATGCTGAAAATGATCGTTCAGCTTCGCAGCTGGAGATTGGAGATGTGCAACCCACGATAATGAGTTGTCTCACATTGGGGAAGAAGTTTTCATCAGCATGTGCAAGGCAGTCAACTAAGTACCCAGGGAACTTGGTCTTGTCCTCCTTTTCCCAGTATCTCCTCCAGCTTCTGATCTCTGCTAGACTAGGCAAAATTTGTGGATATTTAAAGTGCTGAAGGCAAATGGTGTTAATTTATGGCATGCAAGCTATTGATGGGTGCTGAACTCAAATCTGATGTATGCCCAGCTTAAAAATGGCCGATAATGCCTTAAAATTGAGAAATCCAAGATGGCCACCAATGACGGGCTGAAATGTATTGTTGCGGTTGAGGAAATTCGCAAACCACCATTCAGGTCACGTAGGTGAGATATCTCTGTAAGTACATGTGTCGTTAGCCCCAAACCCGTTGTTTAGAGGGAATTAATGTGATTATTTCGGGCTGCGACGCTTCGAGATACAAAATCCGACCAGCGATAGCCAAGGATTCTCCGAAGAGACCTGGTACCAAAGGAATTAAGTCTCCGTCTCAGATCCTTGGTCAGAGTCCAAGTCTCGCATCCATAGAGCAAGACTGGAAGTACCAAGGACCTGAACACTTGGACTTTCGTCCTCCCACACAGGTACCGGCAGCGCCACACCCCATGATCCAGTGAATCCATGACTCCCCAGGCCCGACCCAGACGTCTATTGACCTCTGACTCACAGCCAGCAGGGACATGAATATCACTGCCAAGGTAAGTGAATCTCTTCACGACCTCAACATCCTCACCACAAACAGACACAGACAGGACAGCAGCATCCAAGATGTCACCGAAAGCCTGGATCTTAGTTTTGACCCAAGAAACCCGTAATCCCAGCGGCTCCGACTCCTCATTCAGCACCTCGAGGGCCCCAAAAAGGATATCTAAAGTCTCCGCAAAGATGAGTGCATCATCTGCAAAATCAAGGTCCGAGATCTTGACATTCCCAAACGATGCACCGCTTGATCTCTCCGACATCCTCCCTAAAATCCAGTCCATACAAGTGCTGAAAAGTGTGGGGGCCAGTACACACCTCTGACGAACTCCAGTAACAACTGGAAATAAGTCAGAGATGGTACCACCACACTTCACAGCACTCTCAGTACCAGAGTAGAGTTCAGACATCAGATTTGGTGGCACCCCACGAAGACCAAGAATCCTCCAGAGGACATCCCGATTCACTGAATCGAACGCTTTACAGAGATCAACATAGGCTGCAAGCGGCCCCTGCCGAAACTCTCGTCTGCGTTCGGTGAGGACGCGAAGAGCAAGGATACGGTCAATCGTTGACCTCTTTGGTGTAAAGCCTGACTGCTCTGGACGCTGGTGCTCAAGCAGATGGTGGCGAACCCTATCATGAATTATCCGAGCAAAGACCTTGCCCGGCACTGAGAGCAGCGTCACCCCTCGGTAGTTGTTGCAGTCTTGGCGATCACCCTTCCCTTTCCAGAGAGGAACAACAAGGCCCCTCTTCCAATCAGTTGGGATGATGCCTGTCTTCCAAGCAGAGCACAAAACTGCATGCAACGACACGAGTGCAGCATTTCCACCAGCCTTGAGAAGTTCAGCATGGATGCCACAGATCCCTGGAGCTTTGCCCCATTTCAACTGGTTCACCGCAGCCCGTGTTTCCACAAGCGAAGGTGGACCACAGTTGATTGGAGGGTCAGCAACAGGGATTGTAACACCATTGACGTCCAACTCGACAGCTGGGGGATCAGCCTTGTACAACCGCTCAAAGTAACCGGCCCAGCGGGCCTTCACTTCAGACTCCTCTGTTAAGAGCCTACCACTCTCTGCTCTAACTGCAGTGCTCCGAGGGATGGGCTTGGATGAACGCAATGCGCGAATTCCCCTGTAAGCGGGACGAGAATCACCTGTCCACAGGTGATGCTCTACCCCCTCACAGATTCCTCGCACATAGGCCTCCTTGTCCACCCTCAGTGCACATACAGTATTACGCCTCAGCTCCCTGAACAGCTCAGCTCTGCCATTCAGCCTGGCCCTGCAACTCTGGTCAATGGTATCCAGTGTCCCTTGAAAGAGAAAAAATTCTTCTTTGCCCTGCGGTGAGTTCCAAGACATCCACCGGCAACATCAAGGACGGTGTTCTTGAAGGCACTCCACAACTCTTCAGGACCTCCCAAAGCACCCAGACCCCCCAAGTGTCCACTCAGCCTGTTCGCAAACTCCTCAGCTACTCTCTCATCCCTGAGCTTGCCAACATCCAGCCGAGGCTGGGATGGTACCATTCTCCAGGATTTAAGGTGCAGCTTTAGAGTTGCTACAACAAGCCTGTGGTCAGTATTGAGGAACTGAGCACTCCGGTAGACCCTGCAGTTCTGGATCATCTTCCAATTCCAATACCAGCGTTGAATACCAAGTCCAGCGATGAGCTTGTGGGCGATGAAACCATGAACCAGCCACCCTAAGTCCATGACTTCTTTCAAAGTCAAGGAACCTAGTGCTATTCTGGTTCATAGTTCCTGACCCATGGGGACCAACACACACCTCATAACCATCCCTATCAGTTCCAGTCGATGCATTGAAATCCCCCAAGACTAGAAGTGTATCTCGTCTGGGGCACTGATCAACCACAGACTCGAGCGTGGCGTAGAATGCATCTTTCATGGTGAGATCACTCGCCTCAGTCGGAGCATAAACAGAGACCAGGGAAATGACACCTAAGGACTGACGAATCCTTAATCTCATAATACGCTCGTTGACCAGTGTTACCTCAATTATCATTGGGGTCAGCTTATTGGACACAGCTGCAGCAACTCCTTGGGTATGGTAACCATCAGAGCGACAAGACCAATAGTAGGTGTAACCACCCACCATTCGCCGCAATCCGGTCTCCGATCCTCAGAGAGAGCTGCAATCCCGATGTTCAAACGCTTGAGCTCAGATGATAACAGAGACAGGTGATCATCCTCTCTTCGGGATAGGACATTCCAGGCACCCACCCGAAGGGACCGCCTCAGGTTAACCCAAGGAGACCGCCGTCTGGTGGACGACACCTTAGCACCACTCCGACACACTCTCCCAAAATCTGACCCAGGGATGTTACCCCGTGGTTTCCCTCCTGTCATCAAAGATTGGGGGTCCCGAAGGCTTTGCCCCAATCCCTTCATCCGGTTAGCTGCCCTGTGAAGGGAAGCTGCACAGGAGGTACTCCCACGGAGTGGGTTTTCAGATTTTTTTTTTTGCGGAATGAAGGGTTTTACGGTGGCCGGAGTGCAAATCCTGCCACCAACCTCCTAATGTGAACCTCAAGTGAACCTTATATCTTATTCATTAAATATGATGTCAACTGTGCTGACAGAGTTATAGTTCTTTTCTCCAACATTTTTTTTTGGGAGGTGGGGGGGGGTTGGAAATCACTTAAAACATGTAGAAATGCAAAAAAAAACAGTTTTTTTTCTCGAATTGTTTTTGGCGGGGGGTAACAATTTTTTTTGGGGAGGGGGGGGGTTGGAAATCACTAAGAAAATGTAGAAATGCAAAAAAAAAAAAAATTTTTGGGGGAGGTAACAATTTTTTTGGTGGAGGGTTGGAAATCACTTGAAACATGTAGAAATGCAAAAAAAAAAAAATTCTTTACTGAAAACATGTAGAAATGCAAAAAAGAAAAATTTTTCTCTAACAATTTTTTTTTGGGGGGGGTGGGGGGACCAAGTCCAAAATGTAATGGCATGATCCTTGGACCAGACCTAACCCCCCCCCCCACCAAGTTTCGTCGAAATCCGTTGAGGAGTTTTTCCGTAATACTGTTCAAAAACAAACAAACAAACACACAAATAAACAAACAAACAGAAAGGGGTGAAAACAGTCACCTCCATCCATCTTCGTAGATGGCGGAGGTTGAATATGAAGAAAATCACATATAATATTTCTTCCGGAGAGGACATAATTTTTTGACATGAAGCAATACATTCTGTAGAAGATATTATTGCAAAGTGATACATTTATCTGCATTGATGGCATCCTTCCTTTTTTTTCAGGATTGGGTTACAAGGATTTCCTTGTGCTCTTTTATTGCCTTCATTTTCTTCTGGATTTTGGTCCCTATGCCCAGTGAAGATGAAATTATTGATGCTATGCCATATCATGAGACATGCATACGCCAGTAGATTATGTTGTTTTCTTTTCTCTCACGTTAGCCTTTATCTCTCTGATGGTTCTCTTCAGCGACGCCATTGCTAATGAGTCCTGTAACTTGCGTACCACACCTCTTCTCTAATTCAGCCTTCTTTGATGGTGATGCTTTCTCTACCAGGTTTGACACAACTGCAGCAAATGTTCTTGGAGAGCTTGGCAATTTTTCTCTTATTTTGGCAATCTTTTGGTGCATAGTAGCTTTGCTGGGGGGAGATTTCAAAGCTGCTGTTTTTGTAGGCGTTCTCTTATGTCTGTTGGCCTACTTTGATCCTCTTCTATCTGTGGCATGTCCCCTTCTCTTGATATTCTTCTTCTTTTGGTCTCCTTTAGTTTTATAATTACTTTCTTCTGCCTTTTTAGCTTCCCTCTACTCTCTCTCTCTCTTCTTGTCTGCCATGTATTTTTTTTCTTTTCCTCAGGTGTCATGTCCTTGTCGCGTTTTTTGTTGTTGTTTTCTAGATTGTGCCTTAATGTGTTCCTTTTTGTTTTTCTTTCGCTGTTCTCTCTTACTTGCTGCCCACTTCCTTCTGCATTCCTTCAATTCATTATGTCTTCTTGTTGGAAGTTGATGCATAATGTTTTCTCTTCCTTTCAGCATCTCTGGCGAGATATTCTTTGTGTCTATCTGGACTATTTTCCTTTAATTTGTGGCTATATTTTGCAGCAGCACTTTGGGGAATGCTGCTTGGAGTTGCATCTTTAGCACTCGCACGAGAACGTGTATGACATTTCCAATTAAAATTGACTGTCAGAGTTTGTGACATTGTTTGTGCACAGCTGTTGTGATTACTTATGACTTGATCTCGATCTGGATCTGTAATAACAACAATGAGTGATGGTTTACTGCCATAATGATTCTTTACCAGTATTATAACCAAGCTATATCCTTACCACTATAATTTGGGTATAATACTAAAGCAGTAACCACTATAGCAGTAAAATGCTACAACTACAGAAGAGTGAGGGGTTATTCTAACTGCCACCACTGTTTTCCACCACCAGCAGTTGATTAATCTGCAAGCATAAAAGTAGAAAATCTACATAAAGCAACAGGCATACATACGTCAAATATTTTTGTCCTCTCCGGAAAGTAATATTATGGGCTCTTTTATGGCTTGTATTGTACCAAATATCTGTTTATTATTATTCGCGTGTAACTATATGTGATGACAGAAAAAAGTGATCATACGGTGATCAAAAAGTGATCATACGGTGGGAATTATGTCATATTTCTTTCTCAGACAACTAAGCATGTTCCAGGAAGCCCAGGTTTAGCCTTCAAAAACTCGAGTAAATGTGTTAAAAGTAATCAAATTCAGCATACTTTATAAACAATAGTCAATATTGTGCTGGATGAAGCAATAATTGTACAAAATTCAATGTCATTTCATGTGGTTAATCTCCTGTTGAATACCATTAAATAACTTTCTGGAGAGGATATTTTTGACATGGACATTCAATCAGTGTTGTAACAAGACAAATTACAAAAATGTAAATACCTTTTACTGATGATGGATATTCATGACCATGTCAACGTTACAAAACATCAAAATTTATAGCCAGCAAGTAGTTTCCTTATAACTCGTGGCAGTTTAGGTGTTTCCGGAGAGGACACATGTAAGGCAATCAGTGCAGGCCATGCAAATAGGTTATTGGTTACACTCAAACTTTGTAGCATAATATCGGTGCAGGTATATACACACATGGTAAAACACACAATAAACTTTTAAAAAGACCCTTTATTTATATGAAAAAATTCTTCGACAATATGCATTTCCGGAGAGGACATTTTTTGACAGACGAACGGTGGGACATATTTATTGAGGGTGAAATAAATATTCATAGTCTGAAATGAATAATATGTTGTGGACAAAGTACAGAAGAGGTATTAAATTGATGCAACAACAAAGAAAAGTCCCAATTTCTGCTTGTATTTGTTGATACACTGTGAATGCAGTGTACCTGGAGAAAATGAGACAGCTATTTGTCAAAATTTGACATTTTTTGTGACATTCTGCCAAAAATTGACATTTTTTGTGAAATAAAAAGTGGTCCAAGTTGTGCCATCACTAGTACCATCTACTGGCCCTAATGACAGAGATACTACAGCCTCTCATTTAGCTATTTAGCATGCAAGGGTAAAAATTACCAGAAATGACCATGACTGTGAAACAGCCCATATGCCCTCAAGACGATCACCTAATTTGTCCTTGAAAGTGTTCCTCCGACTCAGAAATGAAGATGGTATATCTATCTGAGCATCACGAGCTATTGTGCAGTACCTGTCCCACACATTTACGATGTCCAGGATATCAGCTTGCTCTGCTGATTGTTCAAGTTCTTGGCAAAGCCATGCTAACGTAATATCCATGCTCTGGAGTGACACATTTGCTATGCGTTTGGTCCTACGTTCGAAATGGACGATGCAACTCCGGTGATATGTTCCGTCTGCAGCTGTAAGATCATTTACACAAGCTCGTTGAACTCTGAAGATTTGGTCATACTTCGCTGCTTCCAATATTCTGCTGCTGACTTTCATTTCTTGTATGAGATGAAGCTCTTCTTTCCGATCTTGTTGACAAAAGATACACTGCTTCCAATCTATCTGAGGTGTTTTGCTCCGTAGTCTAACATTTTGCAGATGGGCATTTGGTATGGATGCAGACGAACTTTGGTTGTTCATTTCTTTCAATCCAGCCTTCCTTAATCTTTCAAATCTACATTTACTCATGTAACTAGATCGGCAGTCCTTATGCCATTTGAACGGTTCAGGTGAGTCTGCTCGAAGTATTTCAGTAAGTCGATCGGTTGCATCTCGGAAATTGTCATTATGTAATTTCAACCTGAGTTGCCTAATAGTATCAACTGACTGGAGACCATCACTGCTGACTGTCATGAGCTTTTGCATATTGTCTTCCTGGCATATGAGGCAGAACTGTGGCTCCAGCGACACTGGTCTTTTTCGAGTACGGTCTGTGCCTTCAGCCATGTTTTCATTCACCGTTAGATCAATTCAGACCTGCACTAAAAAAGAGAGTTGATTATACCATCACTAGTATAATATATAATAATAATATAATATATCCAATATAATATAATCCAAATAATAATAATATAATCCAAAATAATATGCTGAAATGGAATATTTGATGTGAACATCTTTGTATCATTACAATGATATACAAAGATGTTCACATCAAATATTCCATTACAGCATATTATTTTGGATTGTATTATTATTATTATTTGGATAACGAGTGCATTCCCGGAGGTGCGTGCCAGTATGTGCAGCTTCGCTCTCGTAAACGACGACTGGATTGGGGCATTTTTTGCAATTAGATCGGACCAACCGTATCATAAATAGCCATAAATTGGTAAACACCTGGGAAACATACTCAGTTCCCCAGCGTCAATTGTGACGTCATATCAAGCGAAGAAGAAGAATTGACGCCCCTCTCTCTTGCCCCCCTCTCTCCCCCTAGTCTCGCCCCTCTCTCTCTCCTCACCCCTCCTCTCTCACCCCTCCTCTCTCATCCCCAATCTCACGTCCTCCTCTCTCCCCTCTCTTGAATTGTGATGCCTCTCTCTCTTGCCCCTCTCTCTCTTGCCCCTCTCTCTTGCCCCTCTCTCTCTTGCCCCTCTCTCTTTTGCCACCTCTCTCTTGCCTCCTCTCTCTTGCCCCCTCTCTCTTGCCCCCTCTCTCTTGCCCCCTCTCTCTTGCCCCCTCTCTCTTGCCCCCTCTCTCTTGCCCCCTCTCTCTTGCCCCTCTCTTGCCCCTCTCTTGCCCCCTCTCTTGCCCTCTCTCTTGCCCCCTCTCTCTCGCCCCTCTTTTGCCCCCCCTCTCTTGAATTGTGTCGCCCCTCACTGTCGCCCCTCACTGTCGCACTCACTGTCGCCCCTCTCTCTCTCTCTCTCTCGCCCTCTCTCTCTCTTGCCCTCTCTCTCTCTTGCCCTCTCGCCCTCTCTCTCTCTCGCCCTCTCTCTCTCGCCCTCTCTCTCTCGCCCTCTCGCCCTCTCTCTCTCTCTCTCTCTCTCTCTCTCTCTCTCTCTCTCTCTCTCTCTCTCTCTCTCTCTCTCTCTCTCTCTCTCTCTCTCTCTCTCTCTCTCTCTCTCTCTCTCTCTCTCTCTCTCTCTCTCTCTCTCTCTCTCTCTCTCTCTCTCTCTCTCTCTCTCTCTCTCTCTCTCTCTCTCTCTCTCTCTCTCTCTCTCTCTCTCTCTCTCTCTCTCTCTCTCTCTCTCTCTCTCTCTCTCTCTCTCTCTCTCTCTCTCTCTCTCTCTCTCTCTCTCTCTCTCTCTCTCTCTCTCTCTCTCTCTCTCTCTCTCTCTCTCTCTCTCTCTCTCTCTCTCTCTCTCTCTCTCTCTCTCTCGCCCTCTCTCTCTCTCTCTCTCCCCTCTCTCTCTCTCTCTCGCCCTCTCTCTCTCTCTCTCTCTCTCTCTCTCTCTCTCTCTCGCCCCCTCTCTCTCTCGCCCCTCTCTCTCTCGCCCCCTCTCTCTCTCGCCTCCTCTCTCTCTCGCCCCTCTCTCTCTCTCTCGCCCCCTCTCTCGCCCCCCTCTCTCGCCCCTCTCTCGCCCCTCTCTCGCCTCTCTCTCTCTCGCCTCTCTCTCTCTCTCTCTCTCTCTCTCGCCCTCTCTCTCTCTCTCTCTCTCTCTCTCTCTCTCTCTCTCTCTCTCTCTCTCTCTCTCTCTCTCTCGCCTCTCTCTCTCTCTCTCTCTCTCTCTCTCTCTCTCTCTCTCTCTCTCTCTCTCTCTCTCTCTCTCTCTCTCTCTCTCTCTCTCTCTCTCTCTCTCTCTCTCTCTCTCTCTCTCTCTCTCTCTCGCCCTCTCTCTCTCTCTCTCTCTCTCTCCCCTCTCTCTCTCGCCCCTCTCTCTCTCTTGCCCCTCTCTCGCCCCTCTCTCGCCCCTCTCTCGCCCCTCTCTCGCCCCTCTCTCTCTCTCGCCCCTCTCTCGCCCCTCTCTCGCCCCCTCTCTCTCTCTCTCTCTCTCTCTCTCGCCCCCTCTCGCCCCTCTCGCCCCCTCTCGCCCCTCTCGCCCCTCTCGCCCCCTCTCGCCCTCTCGCCCCTCTCTCTCGCCCCTCTCGCCCCTCTCGCCCCTCTCTCTCTCGCTCTCTCTCTCTCTCTCTCTCTCTCTCTCTCTCTCTCTCTCTCTCTCTCTCTCTCTCTCTCTCTCTCTCTCTCTCTCTCTCTCTCTCTCTCTCTCTCTCTCTCTCTCTCTCTCTCTCTCTCTCTCTCTCTCTCTCTCTCTCTCTCTCTCTCTCTCTCTCTCTCTCTCTCTCTCTCTCTCTCTCTCTCTCTCTCTCTCTCTCTCTCTCTCTCTCTCTCTCTCTCTCTCTCTCTCTCTCTCTCTCTCTCTCTCTCGCCCCTCTCTCTCTCTCTCTCTCTCTCTCTCTCTCTCTCTCTCTCTCTCTCTCTCTCTCTCTCTCTCTCTCTCTCTCTCTCTCTCTCTCTCTCTCTCTCTCTCTCTCTCTCTCTCTCTCTCTCTCTCTCTCTCTCTCTCTCTCTCTCTCTCTCTCTCTCTCTCTCTCTCTCTCTCTCTCTCTCTCTCTCTCTCTCTCTCTCTCTCTCTCTCTCTCTCTCTCTCTCTCTCTCTCTCGCCCCTCTCTCTCTCTCTCTCTCTCTCTCTCTCTCTCTCTCTCTCTCTCTCTCTCTCTCTCTCTCTCTCTCTCTCTCTCTCTCTCTCTCTCTCTCTCTCTCTCTCTCTCTCTCTCTCTCTCTCTCTCTCTCTCTCTCTCTCTCTCTCTCTCTCTCTCTCTCTCTCTCTCTCTCTCTCTCTCTCTCTCTCTCTCTCGCCCCTCTCTCTCTCTCTCTCTCTCTCTCTCTCTCTCTCTCTCTCTCTCTCTCTCTCTCTCTCTCTCTCTCTCTCTCTCTCTCTCTCTCTCTCTCTCTCTCTCTCTCTCTCTCTCTCTCTCTCTCTCTCTCTCTCTCTCTCTCTCTCTCTCTCTCTCTCTCTCTCTCTCTCTCTCTCTCTCTCTCTCTCTCTCTCTCTCTCTCTCTCTCTCTCTCTCTCTCTCTCTCTCTCTCTCTCTCTCTCTCTCTCTCTCTCTCTCTCTCTCTCTCTCTCTCTCTCTCTCTCTCTCTCTCTCTCTCTCTCTCTCTCTCTCTCTCTCTCTCTCTCTCTCTCTCTCTCTCTCTCTCTCTCTCTCTCTCTCTCTCTCTCTCTCGCCCTCTCTCTCTATCTCGCCCCCTCTCTCTCGCCCCCTCTCTCTCGCCCCCTCTCTCTCGCCCCCCTCTCTCTCGCCCCCCTCTCTCTCGCCCCCTCTCTCGCCCCCCTCTCTCTCGTCCCCCCCTCTCTCTGTAAATGTATTCACAAATGTCTACCAAGCACAACAATTAATTCAAACCTTGGGAAAAAACAGCTTTCAAACCCTTGGGAAACAGCTGTTTCCCTTGGGAAAATTCAAACCTTGGGATTAATTAATAATTTGAACAATTAATTTAAACCTTGGGAAAAACAGCTTTCAAACCTTGGGAAACAGCTGAAACGGATGAAGAACGATATCAAACCTTGTAAAGGCACATACTCAGGTCGCCAGCGTCGATTGTGACGTCATACCAAATGAAGAATAAGAAGAATTGTGACGTCAATCGTGCAAAAAATAATAATAATAATAAATAAACGTTCATTGTGACGTCATTTGTGGTGTCATAGCACCGTGTCTTGTCATTGATTAACAGGTAAATGGCGTAACTTGGGAACCGCTTATCCGATTAATATCAAACCTTGAAAAGGCACATCTGTGGGTCCCCAGCAATGTTCCTGGCAAGTTTCAATCAGATGGGAGTCAATCGCGAATAAATAAATAAATAAATAAACATTAATTGTGACGTCATTCGTGATGTCATAGCACCGTGTCCTGTTATTGGTCGACAGATAAATGGCCGTAACTTGGGAACCGCTCGTCCGATTCATTTCACACCTCGAAAAGGCACATCCGCGGGTCCCCAGCAATATTCCTGGCAAGTTTCAATCAGATCGGACCGTCAATCGTTCAAAAAAAAAAATAAACAAACAATTGTGACGTCATAACACCGTGTCTTGTCATTGGTTGACAGATAACTGGCCGTAACTTGGGAACCGTTCGTCCGATTGACATCAAACCTTGAAAAGGCACATCTGCGGGGCTCCGGCGATATTCCTGGCAAGTTTCAACCAGATCGGACCGGCGGTTGTCGAGAAACGGCGGTCGCAGACAACCAGACGGACACACACACACACACACACACACACACACACACACACACACACACACACACACACACACACACACACACACACACACACACACACACACACACACACACACACACACACACACACACACACACACACACACACACACACACACACACACACGTTGCTGGAATTATAGATAGATTACAAATTAATCTGCCACACTGCAATACATGGGATTTCAATTCGTCTCCATACATTGTCTGGCCAGGCCTGTGATTGAAACACTTCGTCATGAAAAAACAAAATTACAATAAAAACGATCTTTATACTGTAATTATATCAAATAATAAAAACGATATTTATCCTGTAATTACATCAAATAATAAAGATGATATTTATCCTGTAATTATATCAAATAATAAAAACGATATTTATCCTGTAATTACATCAAATAATAAAAACTATATTTATCCTGTAATTATATCAAATAATAAAACAATATTTATCCTGTAATTACATCAAAAAATAAAAACGATATTTATCCTGTAATTACATCAAAAAATAAAAACGATATTTATCCTGTAATTACATCAAATAATAAAAACAATATTTATCCTGAAATTACATCAAATAATAAAAACGATATTTATCCTGAAATTACATCAAATAATAAAAACGATATTTATCCTGTAATTGCATCAAAGAATAAAAACGATATTTATCCTGTAATTACATCAAGTTATCTGAGATATGATAAACCAACTTGGGCCTGTCTTGAGTTTCTCGTTCGGAGAACTTTTTGAACACCTCACGGACAAACAACTCGCTCATTACATTCGCGTCGAAATCAAAATGGCGGACATGCCATGACATTTAAATACCTTCGAGGTAATGAAACTTCATTACATTCCATTGTTTAATCGCCACTATTTCCACAGGAATGCCATGTACAGGATAGACAGTTTCGCATTGAACCAAATAATCGTATTTTCGTTGTTTAAAAGAAAAAAAAAACACAAACTCACGTTCGGTGGGTGAGGAACAAAACCTTTCCCTGAATATATGCGACGACGAGCCGCCATCTTCTGATCTTTTTTCGAGTTGATTTCGAAAGATATCAGGTGAAAAAAAAAAACGAGCCGTAGCTCCCCGGAGCTCTTCACCCTCGCTCTGTTTTCCACTTGAATGAGCCGGTATTGGTGAAACAGCGACTTTATTACGTCCACAACAGTTATTGTCTCCCGTGGTTACAGAAGGAAACATTCAACAAATAAACGTGTGAACACTGTGACGAACACAATAAAATTTATGACGTCATGAATGTGTGAAGCGATTTTGGACCGCCCACATTGACGTCTTTGTTGTATTTATTTACCTGGCAAAAATATATCAACAGATATAAAACGTGAAGTATGTCTTCTCTCTACAATAACGTGAAACATTGTAATTACTAGTGCGGGCCCGTAGGTACGCGCAATATCAAACTTTAATCAAATCAAATCAAACGATATCAACCCCCCTCTCTCATATGACGTCTCATATCAAACCCTCTCTCTCTATCTCTCTCTCGCCCCTCTGTAAATTGTGACGTCATATCAAATGACGAAGAAGAAGAATTGTGATGCCCCTCTCACTCGCCCCCCCCCTTTTCGTCCTCCTCTCTCGCCCCCCCTCTCTCTCTTCCCCTGTCTTGAATTGTGACGCCCCCTCTCTCTCGCCCCCCTCTCTCTCTTCCCCTGTCTTGAATTGTGACGCCCCCTCTCTCTCGCCTATCTATAATTATAGATAGATAATCTATATAACTCTCCTCTCCTCTATCGCCCTCTATCGCCCCCCTCTATCGCACCTCCTCTCTCTCCCCTCTCTTGAATTGACGCCCCCCTCTCTCTCACCCCTATCAAACACACAGACATTAACATTAATATTTGGACACACAGACATTAATATCAAACCTTGAAAAGGCACATTCGCGGGGCCCCGGCAATATCCCTGGCAAGTTTCAATCCGATCGGACCGGCGGTCGTCGAGAAACTGCGGTCGCATACAGACAGACAGACACACACAGAGATTTCTGGAATTATGGATCGATGCTGTTATTATTCTGAGATATCTTTGGGGAAAAATGGCATGATAAGGTGGAATGACACTTCAGCTGCGATATATACACCTTTCCAACACTGAAAAAAGCAATAAAATGGCCGTAACTTGGGAACCGCTCGTCCGATTCATATCAAACCTTGAAAAGGGACATCCGTGGGTCCCTGGCAATATTCCTGGCAAGTTTCAATCAGATCGGACCGGCAATCATCGAGAAACGGCGGTCGCAGACAGACACACACACACGGCAAGGTCCCCTCTCTCGCTCCCTCCTCTCTCTCCCTCTCTTGAATTGTGACGCCCCGTCTCTCTCTCGCCCCCTCTCTCTCGCCCCTCTCTCTCGCCCCCTCTCTCTCGCCCCCTCTCTCTTGCCCCCTCCTCTCTCGCCCCTCCTCTCTCGCTCCTCTCTCTGTTAATGTATTCACAAATGTCTACCAAGCACAACAATTAATTCAATCCTTGGGGAAAAAACAGCTTTCAAACCCTTGGGAAACAGCTGTTTCCCTTGGGAAAATTCAAACCTTGGGATTAATTAATTATTTGAACAATAAATTTAAACCTTGGGAAAAACAGCTTTCAAACCTTGGGAAACACTTGGGAAACAGCTGAAATGGATGAAGAATGATATCAAACCTTGAAAAGGCACAAACTCAGGTCCCCAGCATCGATTGTGACGTCATACCAAACGAAGAAGAAGAATTGTGACGTCAATCGTGCAAAAAAAAATAAATAATAATAATAAATGAACATTAATTGTGACGTCATTCATGATGTCATTGCACCATGTCTTGTCATTGGTTGACAGATAAACGGCCGAAACTTGGGAACCGCTTATCCAATTAATATCAAACCTTGAAAAGGCACATCCGCGGGTCTCCAGCAATATTCCTGGCAAGTTTCAATCAGATCGGACCGTCAATCGTTCAAAAAAATAACAATAATAAAAAATAAATAAATAAACAAACATTAATTGTGACGTCATTCATGATGTCATAGCACCGTGTCTTGTCATTGGTCGGCAGATAAATGGCCGTAACTTGGGAACCGCTCGTCCGATTGATATCAAACCTTGAAAAGGCACATCTGTGGGGCCCCGGCAGTATTCCTGGCAAGTTTCAATCGGACCGGCGGTCGTCGAGAAACTGCGGTCGCATACAGACAGACAGACAGACACACACGCACGCACAGAGATTGCTGAAATTATAGATTGATATTATATTGGATATATTATATTTGTAATGCAGGGTTTTCAAGTTGGCCATGTGACTCTTTTTATTTACTCCAATGCAGAACAAAAGGACCTAAAAATACATAATATTAATACACAGTTCCTAGATAATTACAGGACTTGTTTGAGGCAGACACTGACTAATTCTGGAGTAGTAGTAGTAGGCAGATAGACTACTTAATCCTGTCAGCACAACTGCTTGTCCGTAAAGCCATGTAGGCTCATGTAGAAATAATGAATACAAAATGAAATAACCTCTCGAAAACTACCTCTAAAATTCGAATAATAGTCAGCATAGTGCTTACCCTGACGGCTGCAATACGTAGTCACTATAAAACGACAGAAAAGGAATCTAAGTAAGTGCATGATCTCAAAGCACGTGTTCTCGAATCATGCAAACATGTGACGCAAAACTACGGAAAATACCCCTAAAACTATGTGAAAACACTAAAGAAACCAAAGCTACGAAAGCAATAGACACTAATCAAAATATGTATGTCCATTATAAGCTATAATAACAACTTACCGAGTAAACAGCCCCAAAGCACGGGCCAATATAACAATTGCTCCTGAAACGTTTTCTCAACGTAGCGGCTTGGTAACCACACGACGTAACGGCTTAGCAACCAGGACCTGGACGGTCCACAGGGAGCCCACCTGTGGGGTTGTGCGCCCTCACATATTATTATTATTATTATATATTATATTATTTGTATTTGGATTATATTATATTGGATAAATCTGCAATGAGAAAAAAAAAACTGCAAACTGAATAAATTATTCCTGGACACATAGGATCAACCTGCTTGTGGATCATATCTGGTCGACGTATTATTCATCTTCAATCAGTTTCTTCACATTTTATATCAAAACTGAATATGGCATTGGATTCCCCATATATGAAAACCTACAAAAGCACATTTCATTCAAGTTTCTACCTGTTTAGTCAAAAAAATATGAACATAAATACATTTCAGCCCGTCGTTAGTGGACATCTTTGATTTTTCAATTTTAAGGCATTCTCGGCCATTTTTGAGCTGGGCATACATAAGATTTGAGTTCAGCACCCTTCATTATTATTTTACCCCCTCAGCACCCTAAACATTATTTATCTTGAGATTTTGGTGGACAACCTATGTCCAAAATATTTTTCCTTTGCAGCACTAATATCAATCTATGCCAATGTGAGAGAAAAGTTGCATTGAATCAATATTTAGATCTGTGGAATTTGTCATATTGGCATCTCCGTTTCATTGTCCATCTACCCTACGTCACACGCTAGGACGTCATAACGTCGCTATGACGTCGTGAGGTGACGTAGGTTAGTATAACATCCGAGCAAAATATGAAGTCATACCACAGGTTGAGGTTGAGTGCGGGGTTGAGGAGATATTGAGTGCGAAGTTGAGGGATGTACTGTTGGAGATAGGGGTTGAGGGACAGGTTGAGTGAAGAGATGGGTGAAGGGAGGTGTTGAGGGATGGAGGGAGGGGCTGAGGGAGAGTAAAGGAGGAAGGCAGGGGTTGATGAGTGTTTGAGGGAGGGGTTGAGGGCAGGAGGGGAGAGAGGGAGGATGGGAGGGGTTGAAGGAGGGAGGAAGGTGGGGGGGGTTGAGGGAGGGAGGGATGGTTGATGGAAGGATGGGTTGAGTGAGAAGTTGGTAACTTTGTGAGGTTTTTTTTCTTGTGTGATTGAAAAATAATAGTGATAGTGCTGTATTCACCTTCATTTGCTAAAAATTATCGCCAACTATAGTATTTATTTTGTGGTCTTGTCTCGTTCAGATCCTGTCAGGTCAGGCAGTTTGTGGATACAGGAAAATCCCCAGTTTCTTTCATCTTGCAGACAGACAGACATCTTTCCAGCCTCCTTACCCTGACTGGGCCATAGTACAATAATATTGTGCATTAAAATGTACATGCAATCGGGATTTTCAAAATATGATATTCACCTTAAAATTAAATGATCAATTCTTTGAAGACACAGCCCCCTCCCGGAATTCAATTAATCAGCACCCCTCTCCCCTCCCGGAATTAAATACTTTATATATACCTATACCATAGCATGTACTATCGAGTGACTGGATGTGGAACATTCATCATTCGCCATAATTTATGGAGTGTAACATTTTAAGCATAAGTTGAGAACCACATAAAATCACAACTCATAGGGACAATTTCTGGCAGCAACACTTGTAACAAATTTAATAGTCAGCAGCTGAAGGGGGGTTGCAACCCCCCCTCTAGATCCGCCCCTGGCTGGTGTAACTTTGGCCGTGATCATTGCTGGTGTTGCTTTGGCCGCGATCATTGCTGGCACAGCTTTGGCCGCGATCATTGCTGGCACAGCTTTGGCCGCGATCATTGCTGGCACAGCTTTGGCCGCGATCATTGCTGGCACTGCTTTGGGTGCGATTATTGTTGGCACAGCAGTCGCAGTCTTCAATGCTGGTGTCGCAGTTGCTGCAATCATCGGTGCGTCCACAATCATTGCTGCCAATGCTGTAGCTGCGATCATAGCTACAAGCATCGCTGTCGCTTGGCTCGTTGCTGGCATTGCTGCTTCGTTTCACATTGTGGCCATCTGCTTCAATGAACTCACTCACATGGAGTTCCACTGGAGATGAAAACAAACAAAGGTGTTTTACAAATTCACCTGCAGCCATTTTTAATGTTCGCAAAGGAATATTTAAGCATTGTTAAATGCACTGTATTCTGTTTCGGAAGGCGAAGGCAGAAACACCCGATATGATACGACATGGCCAAGAGCTGAGGAGGAAAATTGGGATTCAGTTGACTTCAAATCCAGCTGAACACATCTGTGAGCCTCCCCAATAGGACATTATATAAGGTTCCCCTCTGGGCTTATTTATAGCTGTTTCAGGGAAATCGATAAGGTATATTGATATCTGTGAATGTATTATACTCATTCAGGTGTTATCCAGCACACCACTCATTTTGAAAGTCCGAAGGATAAAGATCTGATTGTTGAATCGTGACTTGCAAAGCAACAACAAAGGAAGAGCACCGAGAACAAACAGTCATTTACATCACAGATATTTCGTTTCCAGAAGCATTATGGAGATAATATTTACCTTCTTTTTGTGTGACTTCGTCAGTTCACACAGGATGTTCAATCCTTTTCCACACCACATTGTGTTGCTGCTGTCCTGGTGACCATTGCTGGCACTGTAATCACAGCTTTGGCCGCGATCATTGCTGGTATAGCTTTGGCCGTGATCATTGCTGGTATAGCTTTGGCCGTGATCATTGCTGGTATAGCTTTGGCTGCGATCATTGCTGGTATAGCTTTGGCCGTGACTATTGCTGGAATGGCTTTGGCCACGATTATTTCTGGCATGGCAGTCAGTCATCAATGCTGAAAATGCTGGTCCAGTCGTTGCTGCAATTATAGGTGCGGCCACAATCTGCTGCCCATGCTGTAGCTGCGATCATTGCCACTGTAGCTTGTGTTGCAAGCATCACTGTCACTCGAATCATTGCTGCTTCGTTTCTCCTTTGCATTGTGGCCATCTGCTTCAATGAACTCGCTCACATGGAGTTCCAATGGGGATGAAAATAAACAAAGGTGTTTTACAAATTTACCTGCAAACATTTTTAAAGTTCTCAAGGGAATATTTAAGCATTGTTAAATCCATTGTATTCTGTTTTGAAAGGCAAAGGCAGAAACACCCGATATGATACGAAGTGGCCAAGAGGTGAGGAGGCAAATTGGGATTCAGTTGACATTTCAAATCCAGCTGAACACATCTGTGAGCCTCCCCAATAGGACATTTTATAAGGTTCCCAGAAAGGCTTATTTCTAGCTGTTGTGGGGAAATAGATTAGGTATATTGATTTCTGTGAATGTATTGTACTCCTTCAGGTATTATCCACAACACTAATTTTGAAAGTCTGAAGGATAAAGATCTGATTGTTGAATCGTGACTTGCAAAAGAACAACAAAGTAAGAGCACCAAGAACAAACCGTCATTTACACCACAGATAATTCGTTTCCTGAAGCATTGTGGAGGTAAAATTTCCTTCTTTTTGTGTAACTTCATTAGTTCACACAGGATGTTCAATCCTTTTCCACACCACATTGTGTTGCTGCTGTCCTGGCGACCATTGCTGGCGCTGTGATCATAGCTTTGGCTGCGATCATTGCTGGTGTAGCTTTTGCCGCAATCATTGCTGGTGTAATTTTGGCCGCGATAATTGCTGGTGTAGTTTTGGCCGCGATAATTGCTGGTGTAGCTTTGGCCGCGATAATTGCTGGTGTAGTTTGGCCGCGATAATTGCTGGTGTAGTTTGGCCGCGATAATTGCTGGTGTAGCTTTGGCCACGATAATTGCTGGTGTAGCTTTGGCCACGACCATTGCTGGTGTAGCTTTGGCCACGACCATTGCTGGTGTAGCTTTGGCCACGACCATTGCTGGTGTAGCTTTGGCCACGACCATTGCTGGTGTAGCTTTGGCCACGACCATTGCTGGTGTAGTTTTGGCCGCGATCATTGCTGTCACAGCAGTCAGTCATCAATGCTGAAAATGCTGGTGCAGGAGTTGCTGCAATCATAGGTGCGGCCACAATCATTGCTGCCCATGCTGTGGCTGGGATCATTGCAACTGTAGCTTGTGTTGCAAGCATCGCTGTCACTTGGATCATTGCTGCTTCGTTTCTCCTTTGCATTGTGGCCATCTGCTTGAATGTACTCTCACATGGAGTTCCACTGGGGATGAAAATGAACCAAGGTGATTTACAAATTCACCTGCAGCCATTTTTAATCCTCTCACAGGAATATTTAAGCATTGTTAAATACACTGTATTCTCTTTCGAAAGTCAAAGTCAAAGGCAGAAACACCCGTTATGATATGACATGGCCAAGAGGTGAGGAGGCAAATTGGGATTCAGTTAACATTTCAAATCCAGCTGAACACATCTGTGAGCCTCCCCTATAGGACATTTTATAAGGTTCCCGTATTGCTTTATTTGTAGCTGTTGTCGGGTTTGTTTCCACAATGGATGCTCATTTTTTAATCTCATCCCAGTGTCTCAGACACCTTGGAGTACTAAACCACGATGTAGGTGTTTGGTTTTTTTTTTCTTTTTTTTCCTCATTTCTTCTTTCTGCAATCCCAATTTCTGAGCCGTATCTCAGAGCAGTTTGGGACTTTTAAATTTTGCAACAATAATGTGAATAGAAAATATGCGGGGTTTATTTTATTGACCTTGATCTTCCTTTTAAGGTTGTGACCTAATTATATACATTTTTCACCATAATTTGACAGGTTTACAATCTGCATGAATTGACAATACATACTTCATGTATAAATATGGTTTTGTCTCATCCAGCATCATCAGACAATTCACAATGTTTGACATTTGACAACACAGCATCATCATTTTAGTTAGGGAGCTAGCACAGTTTCATTTACACTTTTGGGAACAAAAGGTTTGATGGTCTCATTCTGTCAAGAGTACATGGGGGATGAATGAAACCCATTTCTTAAGTATGGCATTCCCGGCCTTGAGGGGAGGCAGGGTCTCAAACACCCCAAAAATGTGACATTCATTTACACTTTTGAGAACAACGCTGATATTCACACTGATGACACCCCTCATATCACTAGTTAGAAATATACAACTTAAGAAACAATATTTCCAGGGGTTTGCACTTAAGAAGGGCTCCAGTGGGGGTCCAAAAAGGGTCTCGATTACACTTTTGAGAACAAAGCTGAAATTGATACTGAAATATCCCCTCATCACTTGTCACAAAAATGTAACTTAAGAAAGGATAATCCCTGGCGTTTCGGCTTAAGAAGGGTTCAAACGGATGAACAAGGGTCATAACTCTTCATAGCCAAGAGAGACAAGGAGTAGACAATTATGAGCTTGATAATATAATATAATTTATTGTGAAACATACAGGAGGAAACAGTAAAATAAAGGTAACAAGCATCAATTCTCGGCTTGGGTGCCCTTGCTTTGTCTCACAATTACAGCACTTTAGTTCCAATTTATGTTCAAGTCTCACAAATAATAACTTCAGCAAGGATTTTACTTGTAAGTGCCATATTCACCTGTGCTACATCAAAGTAGAATGACATTACTGACATATCTTCATCCTGGCATAGCACAATGAAATTGATGCGTCTTCCATTGCAAATAAACAATACTCTTCATCCATTGATATTACTATGCTTTTTTAACAGATGGGTGGCTATAGGATTGAACAATAGCTAAAGAAGCCGATTTAGTCATATTCATCATCAGTTTGGTTGTCTGCGTCACTGTCATTGTCATCTTTGTCAGAATCAGGGTCAGTCGGCCTTGTGTCATCATCGTCGCTGAGATACCGGGATTTAGAGGAACTCTGTCGGGCATCTGGAGGCCTGTGAACCACACAGTTTGGTAGGAATTGTCCATCAGTTCCCATCCTTGTTGAGGATCTTTGGGGACAGCGTTGTTGCAGGCTGCGTGCCATGTCATTGCATCAAAGTTGTTGCGATTGATCTTCTGCTGGATGACATTCTCGCATGGTGGGATGCTGCGAGCATCTACACCCTTGAGTCTTGCAAATGGCTGCTTACCCTTCTTCGGTCCCAATGATTTTTAAAATACCATAAATCTGTGCTTGTTCAGTGGCATTGTCTTTTTCGCACCGTACAATTTCGCAGTGTACTCATCAAGAATGTTGCAAGTTGCTTCGTCTACTTGCTCTGCTGCCAATGCAGAGAAAGCATCCAGGAAGGAATCGTTCTCTTCAGCAATTTTCAGAGGATGTTTTTCCCCTTCCTTATGAAGGATGAGGTGTAGTCGCATCCTGTGAATGCATGGAAGCCTGCCAGGGCTTTGCATAGGCTGGGTCCAATCTTGCTTGCAATGGCAGAGGTCAATGTAACGCCTGTTACCCTGCCCAAAGGTGCCGACATCCATCCATATCTTGGTGTTCACGTGATGGGAATGGTGTAGAAGAATAACTGCTATGTCAGTGGCTCTGACAACTATGTCACCTGGTTGTTGGCTACAAGAAACTGCATCAATGGCATGAAGGCATATCCTTGTATCAGCCTCTGGGTGATTGCATTCCAAGCAAGGAACAGGCATTACATCAACCATCCCACTGGCTCCTCTGAACCGCAAAGATTGTATGTCGACCCCAACATACAACTCCCTGCCATCCAGGCTAGCTGAATGCCACTGTTCAGCCCAAACTTTCACCAGAAAGCAGGGTAATTGCTGTTTGAAAGATGTCGACTTCAGTGCCTTCTCAATATTCCGCAGTCGAATCTGTTCGTGTCCTGTGATGTGATCGACGGAGTCTTCTGCACCACGGCGTTCGCGCTTGTTATCCTTTATTGAGGGTTCCTTGTAAGTGTCGAAGAGGATGTCAACCCGTTTTGAGGGATGCGAAAGGACTGCATGCAGCAAGTAACGTGAAAATCCACCATGCGTCGGAGGTAGATTTGGTGGAAAGCAGTGAAGAAGAAAGTTGCCATCTATTACAGTAGCTTTCACTTTTGTTGGCGAACCATGCACTGCTACCCTGCTCTCAAGGACTCCGAAGAGATCACTCTTGGTTCCATGGGCCATTGTAACCAGGGTGCCATCTGTTCTACACATTGTTAGAGGAACCGGAGTCAATGGGTATGTGAGGAGGTATTCAAAGTCTACTTGCGTTTTCGCAGCTATGATGGCAATCCGTCCAAACAGGTCTCTTGTGCACCTAAGTTCTTGTACGATCGGGTTACTTGTCTTGTTTTTTGCTCCTTGGTCTGCAAAAGTCTTCAAGCGGTTCTGAGTGATAGCTTTCTCAAATTTAGCGGTATCATCTGCGCACTCTGACACGAAGCATCATGTTTTTCTCTACCTTTTTCTTCCACACCGAGTAAGGAATCGATGTTCTCATTGGTTGCAGCTTTCCCTGTCTGGATGTTTACAAGGGACTCTGATTCGAGATTGGAGGGATTGGCAAACCCTTCGATGGCCTTTCTCAGGTTGCCCAGGTCCTTATTGTCCTGTGAAATGTGGCTTGGGGTCAGCTCAGCCTGTGTGTCACTGGTTATATTCATTCCAGCCATTTTAAGCATGGTGCTAATGAATGCTGCTCTGGCACTCTTGGTCGCACTCTTGGTCGCACTCCACCGCAGACGGGCTGAGAAGTTATTAGTGGCGTCTGTGTACCCTGTCATCCTTGATGCTGCATCAGCATTTACCGTCTGCTCTCGAGTGAGATCTACCGGTACCCTGCTGAACTGATTGTCCGTTCGACGAATGCTAAACAGACCAGTGACTAGCATCTCCTTCGGGCCTGGGTGAGTTGTAATGTTCATCAAATCAAGCTGATGCTTCGACATCCACCTTGCATAGTTTTGGCGATTGGTCCCGAAGAAAATGTCAGTAGTCTGCGTTAAGGGCCCAAGTGTACAGGTCAACATTTGACTCTCAGATGGCTCTATCGATGATGTGATCGAGGTTCACTCTCTGGATGTACTTGCTGCATGTAAAACCTGGCAGGTCAGGTCAGGTATGGGAGCATGTGCCAGAACAGCGCGTCGCTGCATCCACTTTCCGCCGGTACTCCAGGGGCCTCCGTCTGGCCATCCCCCAGGCAGATGCCAGACCCATCCCCATCTCCTTGAGATGATGGTCAACCTGCTGCAACCATGAGGCACGTGGTCGGCCCACTGGCCTCCTCCACTCATGAGACTCCCTCGCTGAGAGAATCTGGTGAGCAGGATCAGCGTCAGGAAAACGAGCCACATGTCCATACAGCCGCAGCTGACGCTCACGTACTATGCAGGTAACAAATCTCATCCGAGTCTCTCTCAGCAACCGCTCGTTGGAAACAAAATCCGACCAGCGATAGCCAAGGATTCTCCGAAGAGACCTGGTACCAAAGGAATTAAGTCTCCGTCTCAGATCCTTGGTCAAAGTCCAAGTCTCGCACCCATAGAGCAAGACTGGAAGTACCAAGGACCTGAAGACTCGGACTTTCGTCCTCCCGCACAGGTTCCGGCAGCGCCACACCCCATGATCCAGTGAATCCATGACTCCCCAGGCCCGACCCAGACGTCTATTGACCTCCGGCTCACAACCTGCGGAGACATGAATATCACTGCCAAGGTAAGTGAATCTATCCACGACCTCAACATCCTCACCACAAACAGACACAGACAGGACAGCAGCATCCAAGATGTCACCGAAAGCCTGGATCTTAGTTTTGACCCAAGAAATCCGTAATCCCAACGGCTCCGACTCCTCATTCAGCACCTCGAGGGCCCCCAAGAGAGGATGTCTAAAGTCTCCGCAAAAGATGACTGCATCATCTGCAAAATCAAGGTCCGAGATCTTGACATTGCCAAACGATGCACCGCAACTTGATCTCTCCGACATCCTCCCAAAAATCCAGTCCATACAAGTGCTGAAAAGTGTGGGGGCAAGTACACATCCTTGACGAACTCCAGCAACAACTGGAAATAAGTCAGAGATGGTACCACCACACTTCACAGCACTCTCAGTACCAGAGTAGAGTTCAGACATCAGATCAATCAGTTTCGGTGGCACCCCACGAAGACCAAGAATCCTCCAGAGGACATCCCGATTCACTGAATCGAACGCTTTACAGAGATCAACATAGGCTGCAAGCAGCCCCTGCCGAAACTCTCGTCTGCGTTCGGTGAGGACACGAAGTGCAAGGATACGGTCAATCGTTGACCTCTTTGGTGTAAAGCCTGACTGCTCTGGACGCTGGTGCTCAAGCAGATGGTGGCGAACCCTATCAAGAATTATCCGAGCAAAGACCTTGCCCGGCACTGAGAGCAGCGTCACCCCTCGGTAGTTGTTGCAGTCTTGGCGATCACCCTTCCCTTTCCAGAGAGGGACAACAAGGCCCCTCTTCCAGTCAGTTGGGATGATGCCTGTGTTCCAGGCAGAGCACAAAACTGCATGCAACGACACGAGTGCAGCATTTCCACCAGCCTTGAGAAGTTCAGCATGGATGCCACAGATCCCTGGAGCTTTGCCCCATTTCAACTGGTTCACCGCAGCCTGTGTTTCCACAAGCGATGGTGGACCACAGTTGATTCGAGGGTCAGCAACAGGGATTGTAACACCCTTGACGTCCAACTCGACAGCTGGGGGATCAGCCTGGTACAACCGCTCAAAGTAACCGGCCCAGCGGGCCTTCACTTCAGACTCCTCTGTCAAGAGCCTACCACTCTCTGCTCGAACTGCAGTGCTCCGAGGGATGGGCTTGGATGAACGTAATGCGCGAATTCCCCTGTAAGCGGGACGAGAATCACCTGTCCACAGGTGATGCTCTACCCCCTCACAGATTCCTCGCACATAGGCCTCCTTGTCCACCCTCAGTGCACGTACAGTTTTACGCCTCAGCTCCCTGAACAGCTCAGCTCTGCCATTCAGCCTGGCCCTGCGACTCTGGTCAATGGTATCCAGTGTCCCTTGAGAGACAAAATTCTTCTTTGCCCTGCGGTGAACTCCAAGGCATCCACCGGCAACATCAAGGATGGTGGTGTTGAAGGTGCTCCACAACTCTTCAGGACCCCCCCAAAGCACCCAGACCCCCCAAGTGTCCACTCAGCCTGTTCGCAAACTCCTCAGCTACTCTCTCATCCCTGAGCTTGGCAACATCCAGCCTAGGCTGGGATGGTACCATTCTCCATGATTTAAGGTGCAGCTTTAGAGTTGCTACAACAAGCCTGTGGTCAGTATTGAGGAACTGAGCACTCCGGTAGACCCTGCAGTTCTGGATCATCCTCCAACGACCGTCAATGAGGACATGGTCAATCTCCTTTGCCACACCGCCAGCGTTGGAATACCAAGTCCAGCGATGAGCTTGCGGGCGCTGAAACCATGAACCAGCCACCCTAAGTCCATGACTTCTTGCAAAGTCAAGGAACTTAGTGCTATTCTGGTTCATAGTTCCTGACCCATAGGGACCAACACACACCTCATAACCATCCCTATCAGTTCCAGTCGATGCATTGAAATCCCCCAAGACTAGAAGTGTATCTCGTCTGGGGCACTGATCAACCACAGACTCGAGTGTGGCGTAGAATGCATCCTTCACGGTGAGATCACTCGCCTCAGTCGGAGCATAAATAGAGACCAGGGAAATGACACCTAAGGAGTGGCGAATCCTTAATCTCATAATACGCTCGTTGACCGGTGTTACCTCAATTATCATTGGGGTCAGCTTATTGGACCCAGCTACAGCAACTCCTTGAGTATGGTAACCATCAGAGCGACCAGACCAATAGTAGGTGTAACCTCCCACCATTATCTCGCCGCAATCCGGTCTCCGAACCTCAGAGAGAGCTGCAATCCCGATGTCCAAACGCTTGAGCTCAGATGATAACAGAGACAGGTGATCATCCTCTCTTAGGGATAGGACATTCCAGGCACCCACCCGAAGGGACCGCCTCAGGTTAACCCAAGGAGACCGCCATCTGGTGGACGACACCTCAGCACCACTCCGACACACTCTCCCGCAATCTGATCCAGGGATGTTACCCCGTGGTTTCCCTCCTATCAAAGATTGGGGGTCCCGAAGGCTTTGCCCCAATCCTGTCATCCGGTGAGCTGCCCTGCGAAGAGAAGCTGCACAGGAGGTACTCCCACGGAGTGGGTTTTCAGATTTTTTTGCGTTTTTGCGTTTTGCGGAATGAAGCGTTTTACGGTGGCCGGAGTGCAAATCCTGCCACCAACCTCCTAATAAGAAGTAACCCTACTGCAGGAGGACGTCCGCAGACACAGTTGGGCACTAGATATGGATGGCCGTTGGCTCACAAGGAGCTCCTCCGCCCTTTGACAGGTTTTGTTTTTAATCCTGCTGGGTGTCCATATCCAAACACCCTCCTCACCAGAAAACCTGGTGGGGGAGACGGTTTAGTCGCCGACAACCCGACCATGGAACAGGTTAGTACAGGTTTACATGGTACCTGTAGCAGGTCACAGATCGAACCTGACCTGACACAGAGGTCAGGTTCGATCTGTTGGTCTGGCAGTTGGTCCATGTTTGCCATCCAAGGTTGATTGAGTGTAGCGAGAGTATTCGTCGAAGAGCATGATGAATGACGATGCAGTGCACAGCTGGTCTCGAGCTTCCTTTTTGTCCAACGTCGATGCTTTGATCAGTGCACTTACTGTGTCCATGTCATGGTATGTGCTGCAGAATTGGTGAAAGTGCAGTGTTTCAAAAGCCAGTGCCAGCATTGGATGGAGCCTCTTACAGCGGTTGAAATTATTACATTCTGCGATACCATTCAAGGAGCCAGGTGCGAGGACTTCAGCTTCATCTGACATATCTGCCGTGCCAGATTATTTGATGACCTTTCCGATGGCTTTGAAGAGGCACATCTGGAGATGAAAGGCTCCGAACATAATGAAGATGTCGAATCTGGGGCGTTCTGTGACTTGGATCTTCATGGCCCTGTTAGCAACATCAAGGTCATATGTTACTCCACCATACGGCTGTCCGCACTCCTGAGCACACTTTTGGGTGATGGACAGTGTTTCTGCAACTACATCATTGTTAGTTGGTGAGCGATCAATATTTGGGAAGTCCAGAACCACTTGCTTTGGGAGATGGTCCACATAGTTCCAAGCATTGAACCCAGTCCACATAGGAATGCTTTCCATTCCGAGCGCATGCGTTACCATCCAAAATAAATCAAGCTTTCTTGATGGAATGGAAAGATCTGTACTGGTACCCTGAAAGTCTTTGTTTGCGAAAGAGAAATCGTCTATTCGTGGCTTCTTCCTGTAAGGAGCTAGGGCTAAATCCGGAACATCCAATTTCCTCCTCTTCCTCTTCCCATCCAACAATGGCAAAGGTCTATCTGTTGCTTGATCTTCGGTTACGTCTCCATCTCGGCCAGCGGTTCCCAAACTTTTCCAGTACGTGACCCCTTTCAGTAGTACCAAAAACATACTATGACCCCCAACTTTATCAGCCTTCTCATTTGAATCAATCTCATGAAAATAGTGTCTGAACTCTTCTTGGAGGTTTGATAAGTGTTCCTTGATCTCTTGCTGCAGCTCCTCTGCAAGTGGTTCTTCACCGACGACCTCAGTCAGACGTTGGAAGGAAGCTACATTTCCCCTCTCGACTTTCCTCTCCCAAAGGGCTAGCTTGTCGAGGAAAGCCTTGATGGCATTGGTGTGCATTATGATGGTGGTATCTGGGCCCTGTAGTTGTCGGTTGAGTCCATTCAAAGCTTCGAACACGTCTGCCAAGTAGGCAAGACTACACTTAAACGGCACTCGAATGTCCTTTAACAACTGCTCCGTCTTCTTCCCTTGAGCTGCCAGAAATACCTGCAATTCATCAAAGAGCTCAAATACACGGGTGAAAACATTGCCCTTTGACAGCCAACGAACAGATGTGCAGAAGAGGAGGTCTTGGTGGGCAGATTCCATGTCTTGGCACAACTGACGAAACAGCCTGGTGTTGAGTGCCCCTCATTTGATATGGTTGACGATGCGGATCACAGTTTCCAAGGTGACTTTGAGAGCAGCAGGGAGCATCTTAGAGGTAAGAGCCTCACGGTGGATCAGGCAGTGTTGTAATGACATCCGGGTTCTTCTTGACCAGAGTCACAAATCCTGACTTGGAGCCGAGCATGCTGGGAGCTCCGTCCGTGCAGACACCAACCAACTTTGCCCACGAGAGCTTTTCCTCTTGGAAGAAGTTGGAGATCATGTTCATGACATATTCAGCCTTTGTAGTTGTTATCAGTGGGCTGCAGAAGAGGAACTCCTCCTCCACCTGATTTTCCGAGATGAACCGAGCATAAACCAAAAGATGTGGAAGCTGTGCGATGTCTGTGGACTCATCAAGTTGGATGGCGAAGAAGGGAGAGAGTCGGATTTTCTCCATCACCTGAAGCTTGATGTCCTGGGACATGTCATAGATGCGCTGCTTAACTGTGTTGTCCGAGAGACTTATCTGATTAAGCTTGTTGACACAGTTCTGATCGAGGACAAGACGAGCAGCCTCTATCATGCAAGGTTTAACGAGCGTCTCTCCAATCGTGTGTGGCTTCTGCTTCGCGATAAGAAGGGAGATCTTGTACGAGGCCTCGACGATCTTGCTGTGTTGAAAGAGAACTCCTGTTCCATGATTCAATCGCGACCGCTTGAGCTGGTGTTCTTTGATTTTGAAGTAGGCAAAATCCTTGCTGACCAGTTTCGGATGAACCTTGGCGAGGTGCTCCTTCAGCTTGAAGGGCTTCAGGCTCTCGTTAGCAAGTGTCTTCTTGCAGATGACACACTGTGGCAACTGCACGCCGTTGTTCACGATAGATGAGAAGCCAAAGTTGAGAAAACTCTCATTGTATGTGCGTTTCTTCACCATCTGCAAAACAAAATATCAAGCATTAGGAACGTAAATAGTTGTACGACAAAACCTAAATATATAAAAAAAAAATCCCTAAATATCATTAAAAAAATTCCTCAAAATCTTGGACCCTCCATGACCCCCAGAAAAAGGCTCATGACCCATTTGGGGGTCATGACCCGCAGTTTGGGAACCGCTGATCTAGGCCTACTGCTTCCTGTGGCGCTGAGGCTGGAGTGCTCTGAGCCTGATACATAATACCCATCGTATCGTGGAGCGTGTCGGTACCTGACAGTGTGTGTGTTAATTCATCGTAGTTGTCAAAAGCAAGTCCACAAGGTACTCCAGGAACTGAACCAGCAGGACAGTTCAGCTTTCGGTCAAAGATGGCATAGGTTAGGTCTGTCTCAATTTCCTCAATGGCGTGGTAGTTAAGCGAATGCTCCATCCGATTCAGCATTGTGGGAATCTTCTTGCTTCCAATCAGTGACTTCAAGGACAAACCCATCAGGATATGCTTTCTCGGTTTTAGGTTACCATTCTTCACTGAAAACAGTACATCCTGACAATGAATCAGAGCGGCGCTTGACTGACTCTGAATATTGGCCAGTATTTGGTCCTCCAAGTAGTGTCTGAAAGAAAGTCTCGACAAGGTCAAGTGGTTCCCCCTCGCCATTGTTGAGAGCTTCCACGGTCAGTGGATCTCGGAGGGGCTCTTTCGTCACTGACTCCAAGGCCTGTCTAAGTTTCAATGCAACTTTAGTAACCTGACCCTCAGGAGATGACTTCATGTCATACACTGCCTTCACGGAATCATACTCAATGGCTGTGCTGTGGACTATCACACCTTGCTGGCGAAAGTCTGGGGGAATGCAATAAAATCGTGTGAGGGAATTTCCTGGTCAGAAGGTCCCCCAGGTATTGCGCTTTGCTTACTGAAGGGACCACTTCAAGTTCAGTACAGAGGTCGGTGTATTGTTCATAAATGGATGCAAGACGTTCATGTCTCTGTCGGTCAATGATGTTGTCTTTGACATACGAATAGATACAGTCAAGAGGAAACGTGGGATTAACAGGCTCCTCAGCAATGGGGAGCAGCCCAAAACTTTTCACCCTATCGGCCCTCTGGATATATGCGGCATGACAACTGTCATGAAACTGGGCTTCCTTAGCTATCAGGTCAACCCCACTGACTTTTACAAGTAAACATGCTTGCTTGAGGGAATTCACAATCTCTATAATCTTTTGTGCTGCTTGCTTGGTTTGCAATTTTCCTGGTTGCTCTTTTGTTCCGTCTCGGCGTTTTTTGACCTTTTTGTCACAAAATAAACATGTATCAGGGAAAATATCAAGAGTTGACACCATTCGGCTGGACTCTTTACCACTAACAGTTGAAGCAGATGATGCAGAGCATAACACCTTTCTCTCTGGGCCAACACTGTCATTCCCAATAGGCCTAGGTAGAGACTGAGTAGTAATGGCTGTAAAGTTCTTGTAGCACTTGCTGTGGTACCCATCACCATCTCCTGGATGACTTGTTAACGCCTCAACAACTGCTCTGTATTTGGAAGATTGGTAGTTATTACTTCCCTTCCTGGCCTCAGCAGCATGCTGAACTGCCCATTTCTCTTGCTGCCAGGGAAGTAACTTGCTTGTCTCGGTCGGAACAACATGTATAAGACACTTTGAAGGCAATGACTGGTGGGCAGATGCTGTGAAGGGAAGACAAAAGGGACATGTGTGGTGTCATGAATTTCTCAATTACCCAAATACAGAATATGGACTGATTGACATTATCATTATCATAGCCTACCATTATCATTTCCTTGGCTTGCCATTTTTATGTGAGATCAGGAGCCCTTGATTTAATGAGTTCCTAAAGAGAAGATAGGAAAAATAATAACGTGAAGTTATTATATCGCGCTTTATAATGTTGAACATTCTCAAATCGTTTCACATTTATTACCCCCAGCTATTGGCCTGTTCTTTCCAAGTTTTCTCCACTCCTTGGGGAGTATTACAGCCCGGCTGCTGTTTTCAGCGCTCACAACTTCTCATTCTCTGCCAGCCAGGTACCCATTACTCCTGGGTGGGGAGAAGCAAGTTTGGTCAAGTGCCTTGCCCAAGGACACAAACAGATGGTGATCAGACCGGGAATCTAACTCGGCATTCCCGCTCCTGAGTCTGACACTCTGCCACTACACCACTGCTTCCCATAAAAAACAGTGCTAATTCATATCTTTAGATCAACTAGTTCGGGCCCGTAGGTGCGTAAACGATGACTGGATTGGGGCATTATTTCAATGAGATTGGACCAACCGTGTCATAAATGAACATAACCCTGGGAAACACCTGGGAAACATACTCAGGTCCCCAGCGTCAATTGTGACGTCATATCAAACGAAGAAGAATTGTGACGCTCCCTCTCTCTTGCCCCTCCACCGCTCCCCCCTAGTCTCGCCCCTCCTCTCTCCCCCCTCCTCTCTCGCCCCCTCCTCTCTCCCCCTCTCTTGAATTGTGACGCCCCCTCTCTCTCTCACTACCCTCTCTCGCCCCCTCTCTTGTCCCCCCTCTCTCCCCTCCCTCTCCCCCTCTCTCTCCCCCTCTCTTGAATTGTGACGCCCCTCTCTCTCACTCCCCTCTCTCCCTCCCCTCTCTCCCTCCCCTCTCTCCTTCCCCCTCTCGTCCCCCTCTCGTCCCCCTCTCGTCCCCCTCTCGTCCCCCTCCCTCTCCCCCTCCCTCTCCCACTCCCTCTCCCCCTTCCTCTCCCCTCCCTCTCCCCCTCCCTCTCCCCCTCTCTCGCCCCTCCTCTCTCCCCCTCCTCTCTCGCTCCTCTCTCTCGCTCCTCTCTCTCCCCCTCTCTTGCCCCCCTCTCCCGCTCCTCTCTCTCCCCCTCTCTTGCCCCCCTCTCCCCCTAGTCTCGCCCTTCCTCTCTCCCCCCTCTCTCTCGCCCCCACTCTCATTCTCCCCTCTCCCGTTCTCTCTCGCAGATATTGGTTGACAGATAAATGGCCGTAACTTGGGAACCGCTCGTCCGATTAATATCAAACCTCGAAAAGGCACATCCGCGGGTCCCCAGCAATATTCCTGGCAAATTTCAATCAGATCGGACCGTCAATCGTGCAAAAAAAAAAGTAATAAATAAACATTAATCGTGACGTCATTCGTGATGTCATAGCATGGTGTCTTGTCATTAGTCGACAGAAAATGGCCGTAACTTGGGAACTGCTTGTCCGATTAATATCAAACTTTGAAAAGGCACATCCACGGGTCCCCAGCAATATTCCTGGCAAGTTTCAATCCGATCGGACCGTCAATCGTGCAAAAAAAAAAAAAGAATAAATAAATAAACATTAATTGTGACGTCATTCATGATGTCATAGCACTGTGTCCTGTCTGGTTGACAGACAATATATAGGTCGTTATTGGTTGACAGACATTGGTCATTGTATCACGTTATTCTTTTTATTCAACAATTGTGCTATAATTGTATACTGCCAATTATTGTGCTTGTTGTAGTAATCAACAATAAACCTTTTCGATCGGCTTTATTCTCACAAAACCCATACGCATATCTACAACAACATAAATATACATAGGGTAAGAATAACAAAATACAATAACTTGTACACATAATACTGAAAGCAAATACCACATACGCATCACATAATAACGAAGTTAAACTCCATACTCTAATACCGAGTACATTATTCCAAATATAGTATATGACATACCATTACTGTTCCAGCATGACTTTCCACGGAGTACGTGGTATACGTGTCAACACTGTGCTGTGTCACGTGATTGGGTTTTCGTATATCATGCCTCGCCCGCTAGGGGTGGGAAGACTGTGCTTCTGGTCGCGCAATAAAGTGGAGTAGATGGTGGCCCGCGTGCTTCTTGCGTCCCACCGCACCTCGTACACTCTAGTTGGCTGACGAGGATGGTTGAATATGGACTTATGCCCGTTTTCGACGGGGACGACTTCGAATTGTTTTCGGAGCAATTGGAATGCTATTTCCACACGAACGATGTGGTCGACGAGAGCAAACAGAAGTCGATCTTGCTCGCTTCGTTTTCGCCGGAGCATTATCGGCTGCTGGGTGATTTAGTGGCACCGAACAGGCCGCGTGATGACGGGCTGTCGTTTCGGGACATTGTGGAGAAAATGAAAGCACACATGGCGCCGGAGAAGCCATTGCAACTCGCTCGATTCCAGTTCGATCGCCTCTCGAAAGGTACAGGGGAACGCGTCGCTGAGTTCGTGGCGCTGATTAAGCATTCTTCCGTGGCCTGCAAGTTCACGGCGGGGGAGCGGCCAGCTCAGCTCAGAGATAGTTTTATTGCTGGTTTACGAGATGCGAAGATGGTTTCAGCGGTTTTACGGCTGAAGGATGAAGCCATTACATTCGACTCGGCGGTCAGCACGGCTACGGCGGTCGAGCAGACTCGCGGGGATGTTCGAGCCATCACCGGCCACGCGGGGTCGCGAGCACCCCGGGACGCGCGCACGACCTTCGATGCGGGTCGGACGTCGCCGCGCGTGCGGCGGGGTGACCCCGCGGACATGCTTGGGATGTGGAGGTCGACACCTGCGCCGTGCGTGCCCGTATAAAGGCAACGTGTGTTTGAATTGTCACAAGGTGGGTCATTTGGCGCGTGTGTGCCGTGGGGCGACGGCCACCGTTAAGGTCATGGACGGCGATGTGCTCATTGCGGGGAAAACGGCGGACGAGCATCTTGCGAACATTGCCCAAGTGCTGACAAAGCTAGAAGCGTGCGGCCTGCGCTTGAACAGGGACAAGTGTGCGTTCTTCAAGCAGCGCTTGGAATACCTCGGGCACATCATCACGCCGGAGGGGCTGTTGAAAGGTCCTCGGAAGGTGGAAGCGATTCAACACATGCCACCGCCTCGCGACAAGACGCAGCTGTGCTCGTTCATTGGTATGGCCCAGTATTACCAAAGGTTCGTGCGCGGGCTCAGCTCACAACTTGCGCCGTTAACGCGGTTGCTCAAGAAGGACGAGCGCTGGGCTTGGGGGACTGCACACCAGGCGTCGTTCGACCGCGTCAAGCGGCTGCTCACAGAGGATACGGTCCTCGTGCACTACGAGCCTGCGCGTCCGCTCCTATTGGCATGCGACAGCTCGGCATATGGCATCGGGGCAGTGCTCTCCCACAGGATGGACGATGGTTCCGAGCGGCCTGTTTGTTTTGCATCCCGGACCCTGTCCACAGCAGAGCGCGGATATGCCCAGATTGAGCGTGAGGCTCTCAGCCTCGTCTGGGGTGTGCAGAGGTTTCATCAATATCTGCTGGGGCGGCATTTCACTTTGCAGACGGATCACAAACCGCTTCAATTCATCCTGAGACCCGAACGCGGGGTGCCGGTGGTAGCAGCCGCGCGAATACAGCGGTGGTGTCTGTTTCTGGGTGCTTACGATTATGATATTCAGTTCCGAAGCACCGAGAAGCATGCTAACTGCGACGGGCTCTCACGCTTGCCGTGTGCGGAGGGTCCAGCTGCGTCTGAGTTGAGCGACCGGGTCGATGTGTTCGCGCTGGGCCAGGTCCAAAGCGGGCCGGTCACGGCCAGGCAGGTCGCGGTGGAATCGGCTCGTGATCCGGTGCTTGCCCGTGTCGTCCAGGCGATTTCTCCGGGGAATTGGAGCGATCTGCCTTCGACACCGGCATTTCAACCTTTCACGTCACGCGCAGCGGAGCTGTTGTTGGTCCAGCGGTGCGTAATGTGGGGAATGAGGACCGTGATTCCACCGAAGTTCAGGCAGCGGTGTTTGGATGAACTGCATGTCAGTCACCTGGGCATCGTGAAGACCAAGTCTTGCTCGTAGCCTGTTGTGGTGGCCGGGGTTGGACAAAGACATTGAGCAGTTGGTTAAGCATTGCGCCACGTGCCAGACAGATGCTGATAACCCGCGTCGAGCTTCGGGTCTCTGGCCTGTGCCGGACCGAGCTTGGCAGAGGGTCCATGTAGATTTTGCGGGGCCGGTTCATGGCAAAATGTTATTGATTGTGATCAATGCATTCTCTAAATGGCCGGAGGTTGTAGTAATGCAGCATACATCAGCAAGCATTACAGTAGAGAAACTGCGGACAATCTTTGCTAATAAAGGGTTGCCGGAGATCCTGGTCTCTGATAATGGTCCGCAGTTCATCGCGGGTGTATTTGATGAGTTTATGCGCCAGAATGGTATTCGACACCTAAGGTCCGCACCGTATCATCCTGAGACGAATGGCCAAGCTGAGTCGTTTGTCAAGATGTTGAAACGGGCTTTGCGCAGGGGGGGTGTTGCACCTGTGCAGACGGTGGTCGATGTCTTTTTGCTCCATTACAGGAACGCAGTTCATCCTGTCACGGGTGATTCGCCTGCCATTCGTCTTTATGGACGGGCTTTGCGGTCCAGGCTGGATTTGCTGCGACCTGGAGGGTCGGGGAGTGGGGCGATGTCGCGTCCGGCGTGGCTGCGCAGCTTCGAGGTGGGGCAGCGGGTAATGGTACGCGATTATTTCCACGGGTCCAAATGGGTGCCGGCGGTGGTCTCTGTGGTGCTGGGGCCGGCGAATTGCATGGTGCGGACTGATGGTGGGGATGTGTGGAAGCGGCATGTGGACCAAATGCATGATCGCTGTTCAGCGTCACCCCCCCACCCGTCACCCTCCCCGGGCCGAACGATGCGGCACCCCCACCGGTAGTATCGCCGGCACCTGATGTTGTGTCGCCGGGGCTGGTTGGGCCGACGCCAAGGGGGTCTTCGCCTGATGCCGTCCTACCCGGGGACGTCGAGCAGGCTGGGCGGTCGGGGGTGGCTGGTGTTGCGGAAAGTGCGAGTCCGGCGAGGGTGGCACCTCGGCCGAGCCGGGAGGCGTCTGAGCCTGGGCTGTCTGGTGGCGTGCCCGTCCGAGGCGGGTCAGGGTGCGGCCGCGGTACTTGGAGGATTATGAGTGTTGATGGGTTTCAGATGGTCATGTTGTGATTGTCCGTTCATCGTGTGACGGTTTTTTTTTACGAGGGGAGGAGTGTGCTGTGTCACGTGATTGGGTTTTCGTATATCATGCCTCGCCCGCTAGGGGTGGGAAGACTGTGCTTCTGGTCGCGCAATAAAGTGGAGTAGATGGTGGCCCGCGTGCTTCTTGCGTCCCACCGCACCTCGTACACTCTAAACACCAGCCATTGACCTTCATATACAGTGCTGCCACATCCGCCCAATTACCGTTGCCGCCAATTACAGTATGGCACTTATTATCACAACAGTGCTATTATTATAATTAATATGCTGTTATCATTATTCTGAGAAAAAATTGGCATGATAAGGTGAGAAGGTGGAACGACACCTTCAGCTGCCATATATACACCTTTTCAACACTGAAAAAGCAGTAAAATGGCCGTAACTTGGGAACCGCTCATCCAATTGATATCAAACCTCGAAAAGGCACATTTGCGGGTCCCCGGCAATATTCCTGGCAAGTTTCAATGAGATCGGACCGGCGATCGTCGAGAAACGGCGGTGGCAGACAGACAGGCAGACACACAGAGATTGCTGGATTTATAGATAGACGAGTACATGCCCATAAAAAAATAATAATAAGAATAATAAATAAATAAACCACACAGGCCGTTTCTTCACTCACGCGTGCCCGTACGTGCGTGACCCGGAAGTTCGATATTATTCGCAGTTACCATTATTCGCAATTTATTTTTAATACCCAATTATTCAATTTGCGCCAACGTATTTTACCTTTTCGCAATGTCGTGTAAGGAAAAACAAAAAGAGAAGAGAAGAGAGAAAAAATGTACTTCCTGGTTCTGAGCAGACCAGCACTCTGATGTTCCCGAAATTTATACACAGTCTAATATGAAAACGATCATAAATTGGGCCATTGTGTTTATCGATAAATGCGCATAAGAAATCGAGAAATTATTCGAATACACGGTCATCACTCTCCGGAAGCCCGTACGTTGTAACCCGTAATGGGGAACGCGGCTGTGCTTCCCTTCCCCATCGGCCACACCCACGCAACAACGTGTCTTCCCATTGGTTTGGTAAATAAATGGACATAACTTGGGAAGCACTTGCACGATTAATATCAAACCTTGAAAAGGCACATACTCAGGTCCCCAGCAATATACCTGGCAAGTTTCAATTAGATCGGACCAGTGGTTGTCGAGAAACAGCGGTCACACACACACACACGCACACAGACGCACACTCAGAGATTGCTGGAATTATAGATAGGTGATATTAACCCATGGGCTTGGGGGTGTGGCAAAAGTGGTCGAAATTGCATCAGCGTCATTGAAGACCTGATGGAGGCCTTCTCGAAGAATGCTTTAGAAGGTCAGTGCAGACCGAAAATGATAAGTACTGTACATATAGTACACTTTTGCTTACCTTGTTTAGGATAAGTGTACAGCTTTCAGTGTTCTGTCTTTTTCATGTCAATGTTGCTTGGTCCATATGACTCGGCTGAGAATATTAGACTTGCAATACTTCATTGACGTCTTTGCCTCGTTTGTAATTTGTCAAATGAAGAGAAGAATGTCACGGAGTCTGGCTTCACTTTCACTTTTACACTCCACACGCAGTAGGTGTGTGTGACTGAATGCACAGGGGCAGCCTGTACGTTCAAGTAAGAGTTGACAGTGCATGACCTGAATATCAGCACGCAGGTATAGCCAGTCGCCGCGCAGGCACTGGGATTATAGTCTGTTTTCTGAAATGTCGTCGCTGTGTGATATTGTCCTTAGCTAAAAATAGTAACTTGATGCTAGTTGGCCAACAGAAATGTGTTGTGTATTGGGTGAACGTGTAGCTGAACACCTCGGCTTAGGCAGATGTTAGGCCTAGTGGTTGCCAGGGCCAAATCCAAGAAGGATTTGCTCGACCCTCCTTGGTCCTTTTGAGCCCTTCTTAAGCCGAAATGCCAGGGACTATCCTTTGTTAAGTTACATTTTTGTGACAAGCGATGTGAGGGGATATTTCAGTATCAATTTCAGCTTTGTTCTCAAAAGTGTAATTGAGACCCTTTTTGGACCCCCACTAACCTAACAACCCTTCTAAAGTGCAAACCCTTGGAAATATTGTTTCTTAAGTTGTATATTTCTAACTAGTGATATGAGGAGTGTCAGTGTGAATATCAGCGTTGTTCTCAAAAGTGTAAACGAATGTCACATTTTTGGGGGGTTTGGGACCCTGCCTCCCCTCAAGGCTGGGAATGCCATGCTTAAGAAATGAGTTTTATTCATCCCCCATGTACTCTTCACAGAATGAGAACATCAAAGCTTTTGTTCCCAAAAGTGTAAATGAAACTGTGCTAGCTCCCTAACGATTTCTTTTGTGTCAATATGTTTGGATGCGACAGGGGAACAATCATCCAAAACGGGACTCGTGAGGTTAATGAGGTCACCTTATTGTGGTCCTCCAAAAATCAGTTTGGATAGCAGTAGTTGCCTGTGTATCCACACACCAAACGTCTGCTTCGGCAATAGACGAACACATAGCCATACCTTGCAAGAGTCAGAGTCAGAGCCCACCATCAGGAACGCTCGGATGTTTGATAAATCTGTTTCTTTTTCAGCAATCCAAGAAGAGGTTTGTGGTTGGTCTCTGACGTGAAATGTCATACATATAAGTACTGGTGCATCTTATCTTGATCACAAATGCACAGCACAAGCCTCATGTTCAATGTGAGTAAAGTGGCTCTCTGCAGTAGTGAGAGTGTGTTTGATAAAGCAACCGGGTGTCGTTTCTCTCATTCATTTGTAGTAAAGCACACCCAATGTAGTTTTAGAAGCTTTTACAACAGAGATCTCCCATGAGGTGTCAGGTCAGGTATGGGAGCATGGGCCGGAGCAGCGTGTCGCTGCGTCCACGTTCCACCGGTACTCCAGGGCCCCTGGCTATCCCCCAGGTATAGGCCTGGTCCATTCCCATCTAAAGGAGATGCTGATCAATCTGCTGCAACCATGAGGCACATGGTCAGCCCATTGGACTCCTCCACTCACGACGCTCCCTTACTGAGAGAATCTAACCGGATCAGCATCACGAAACGATCCACATGTCCATACAGTCCCAGCTGATGCTCACGGGTTATGCGGATAACAAATATCATTTGAGTCTCTCAGCAACCGCTTATTGGACACAAAGGCATTGATTCCAAGCCAAAATGTGGTGGGGGGGGGGGGGACAGGTAACTGGACCCTTCTCCCAAGGTGTGCCCAGGCAATAGATCACCATGACAACTGCTCCCCACAAATCGATTAGGTGACATGAACAATGGACTGCAACGTTTTTTTTCAGTTCCAGATACGGTATATTAATACATGTACACATACAGGTGCATATACTGTACTGTATTTATCCAAATAGCGTGTGACGGTTCGGAACATTGGAAACTAACGTATTTTCCAACTCATGGGGATTCAGTACTGCCAACCGATCACTGTGGACGTGGCAAACGATGAGATGGTTCAGTCTTTATTGACTCATCACACTTCTCAGCCAGGTTTGTCAGACGGCTGAGTGCGCTGAAGGAGCACTCAGCCGAGCAGGAGCTTGCTGGGGAGATCATGAGCAATCGAAGCAACCGTTTAACCTGTGGGAACAATTGGCGCACCTCCGGTACCATCTTTTGGAAGATGGCTTGGTAATCCTGAATACAGGAACCAGTGTACTGCTTCTTGAAGAAAAGCAATTCTTCTTTCAGACTCTGACAATTCTGGAGAAATGGTACTGGTATCAGGGTCATACTCTCCAGAGAGTAACATCTTTGCGAGGCCGCCGTACCATTGCAAGTCTGTAGAGGTGAAGTACATTGTCATGTTCGACGTAGCTGAATCAAGCGCCGCGAAGTATTCTGCTCTATACGCGTCTTGAGCCTTCAAACTCGTGGGGTGGCGCCTCAGTATCCATTCTACGAGGAGCTCTCCTCTTCCTCGGAGGAGCGAAAGGGTCAATGCCGTGTTCTTCCATCTGTTTCTCCACTTGGACGAATGTGTCATGGAAGGCCTCATTGCTGCGAAGGTGCTGTATCTGCTCTTTCACACTCTCGCCCAACAGTAGCATACCCGCTACAGTCTGTGCTGGCACTTGTAGGGCTCTGTTAAACCCTTCCTTGCACTGTAAGAGCAGTAGCGATACATGCAGACCGAGCAAAATCTTCCCAGTCGCAAGGTTTCTTCGAATGCCGCTTGCGCGACAGCCAGTGTTTGAGCCGAACTCCACGGAGGTCTTCTCGACTGCATCCACAATGGACCCGAAGTTCTGGATGACTGCGTAAACATCATTCGCGCGAGTGAGCCACCGTGTAGGGCAAATTGGTTTCAGTCCGGTCAGTGAGGCGAAGATGGGGTCATCAGAGTGCAAATTGAGGTACAGGTGTTTGAACTGTTTCAAAATCGTACTGTTTGCGGCCTTTTTTGACGTCGTACTCTTTTGCTGATTGGGCTCGATTAGAGGTAGGCCAATTGTTGCCGGGCATGCAGGGATGGACAGATGGACGCAGGCATGTCCAGACTGAGCTTCTTTTATATCATCTTTCTTATTCAGCTCTTATACAAACTTCAATATTAAAAACATTGAAAAATCTGGAAACATACCAAAATCTGACAACATAAGCTAAAAAGCACATTCCAGGGATCATATGGGCAGTTTCCAGTCTGTCACATTTTGTCATGTCACAAAAAAATCGTTTTGTCACATATATTTTGGGGTTTTGGACGCACAGATTGGACAAGCCAGGATCACTTTTTAACATTCTTTTATTTCCAAACAAATCGACATTCTCGTAATTCCACAGCGTCACTCATTCTGTAATACCAGGGTACCAGTTCATCGAGAAGTGAGGGAGGAAAGTGCTATTTCTTTTTCTTCAGGTTATTGAGTTCTTTATTGGCCCCATATAGCATTTTTTGGCATTCTGGATAGTAGCATTCGCAGCCGCAACTTTGGTGACTAAGTTCTCAGATGCTCCCTTCACTGCATTGTCGAGCATAGTCATGCCCTCCGCCAACAGTGCTTCAGCCCTCCTTTTCTTGGCCAGAATTTGAACCTCCTGCTGAGAGTCGTTCGGAGCAGCTGCTTCCGCTGGTCGTTTTGTGGCCCATCTCTCCCATTCAATTCGCGTCATATACGCTGACCTTACTTTCCGAGTGTTTGATATCAGTTCCTCCGAATAAGGCAGCATCTGTGGTTTGTTATGAAATCTCTTCATACATGAACTTACTGTCTGCAGTCCATTGATGCGAGGCATAGTGAGCCGGGTGCGATGAGATGTGAGCAATAGTTTGTTCTTGCTGAACCCCCTCTCAACATCGGAATTGCCATGATTCAATGTGAGGGCTATCCGAACCAATGTCATCAGATTGGCGTATTTAAACTGACCACGAGGTCTTTTCATATTGCCGACTCTGTACCAGTACACATCATCAACTCTTCCATTGACATTTCCTGCATTGGTGTCGGTGTTGTCTTCATACGAATCTTCGTCTTCGGAAGTGCTGACTTGTGGATTATCGGTGTACCAGTCTTCCGGTATGTCCTCGATCGAGTACTCCAACCACTCATCAGATACTGTGTCAATTTTATCTCTCAAGCATTTTGATGCCAACGGCAACACGCTTGATGGCTTGCTTAGCTGATTCTGACTGCCGAGCTAAAGGATGAAGAACTTGTAGGTCATGCAAGAGCTGGTTGTCCATTGGGAATGTTTTGAGGCGTTTACCGATCGCCTCTGAATAAAACAATTTGGCTCTCTTGAAGAAATCCAGATGACTCCCCTCGGATATCCTTTTGGATTCTCTCATGGCTTTTATCTCCCGTGAAGCCGCTTCTCCGCTGTTCAATTTTGGAAGCCAGACATCGCGATTCGTAAGATCGATGCTTCCATGTTGCTTTCCAGTCTTTCGACCAATAGCTCCTTCGGTCAGGGCACGTCGCATCAGCGATAGGATCAGTGTGTTCATTTCATCGTGGAGAAGGTGGATGAGCGGGCTCTCGCTCTGTATCAACTTATTGAAACGGTTGAACATGGATAGGACGGATTTCATGAATAGCAGTTCACACTTGAGAAGCTTGTTACTCAAAACACCGCAGATCCTCTTAATTCTGTCGTTCTCCCTCTCTTTGTCAGTAAGAGTTCTGAGAAAATACTCTGTCACAGCCGGAAGTTGCTCCATCAGTCTTTCTGTGACGTCTTTCAATGTTGTCCATCGCGAAGACACATGGCGGAGAAAGACATGTCCTTTAATGCTCTTGGATTTCTGCACAGCCTCGTAGTCTTCTCTCCTAGCATCTGAGTATTTGAAAATATAGAATACGTCAATACCTATAGATTCGATCCCAGAGCCAAATTTTTTGAATGCACTAGAAAAAGTGTTGTGGCTTTTGTGCAAGTTGCACGTTCCAATATTGATCATTTTCGGATTGATCTCTTCTATAGCCTTTTTCTGCAGAGATTTCATGATATTCGGTCCATCGGAGGAAATTTGCAGCAACTTGTCATGGTACAGACCACTGAGAGATTGAACTATGTTGTCCTTGAGTTTAGTAGCATCAGCATGACCCATCTCAAACGACTCCAGATGTTCTACACGAACACGATCACTCTTTGCTGGCCAGTAACGGACGATCACATCGAACTGTCTCCAATGTTTGGCAGTTGTTGCCTCATCAACCTGAATACTGTATGCTGGAGCTAATTTAACTTTCAATTAGAGTATGCAGAAACGGCCCCATTACATCCGAAACTGAGTACGCTGTCTTGTCTGAAGTGCATTGGAACTCCTTCATGATCTTCGAGTGAGGAAACGTAGCGATCATAGAATCTGAGTCTAAAGGACAAATTATTCACTGAAACATTGGCACACCACATAGTTTCCGCAGAGGTCACATTGTTATTTAAGCTCCGCTTTTGTCAGTTTTCCCGTCCATCGTCGGCACCCGCGCTGCCACTAACAAAACAGGTCTGTCTATTCCTCTGCGTATCCACGAGTCGCTTCAATTTTCGATCACCCAAGTTGTTTTGTCTTCGCTTGATATGTGTACCAGTCTTGGAATGATGGATAAGCTGGTTCTTCCCCCTCTGAGCAATGCTCACGATCTCCTGACAAAGAAGACAGTGGGCAGAGTGATTGTCGTGGGGTTTCGTCCAGTTTTGTATAGGCTCTTGATTGGAGTCCTCCCCATCCAACATGGACACTTTGAAGGTGGTGTTCCTTTTACTCATGATCGACAGTTGAAAAAAACAGAAACCCTCGTGAGCCCTGACAAAATAATTATATGTGGTCATATAGTGTACTTCAACCACAAATGAAGTGCAACACCCATAATAATGTTCAGCAATTATTGTTCAATCGATATATTCTTTCGTGTTATTTATGAAAAACATCAGTCTGGGCGTTCATTGTTGTGCAGAAATTAATGAAACATGTTAGCAGCAAACTAACGTCATCTGATAAAGCAATTTCTGAGCACAAAACATCATTGGACGTCAAGGACCACAAAAATGCTCCTAATTTCATAATGCATCTCTATTTCCTGCTTTGTACTATTACTACGTAATGCCCCCACTTTTCGAGGACGACCGTCCCATCTAAAGCCCTTACACACGTTGGCTGGAACCAAGACGAGACAGCCGTCCAATTTCGGTCCCACATTAATCTGAGCAATTTTATGTTGTGGTCCTTAATTTCCATGCATTTGGCATCAGACATCTAACATACCTGTTTTTAGTCCAGGAATCTGCACAATAAGCGTAAATGTTCAGCATTGAATGATAGGAGGCATTGTGATGAAATAGCTGCGGGGCTGACGGTCAGGTCTCGAATTAACATGGTTACATACAGCATAGTCGATCACTCTTGTCCAGTTTGATATTTCTTTCTGAAAAGGAATACTTGTAACCAAGAACCCTTTTAACTCGCGGAGTTTCACGTTCCAGTGTAAGCAAAAAGTATTAACTGAACAGTGTTATTGCAAAGAAGTCTGCATTGTAAGTGATAAACAAAGCGCAAAAATGAACAAACAGAAACCGTGACATCAGTTCTAACAAAGCGCAAAAATGAACAAAACTTGACGTGAGAATGTGTGTTGATCTTACCTCTCACCTTGCTGATGGTGACTACCGATAAAAAGTTTGCTCTTGAACAGTGCTTCTCAACCTTTTTCAACTCGAGGCCCACTCTGGCTCTGAGGAAATTTTCGAGGCCCATCATACAGAATCGGAATGAGAAAAATGGCAATAAAACGTAATGCCAAAACAAATCATTATGCTTTCCTTTAATGAGACACTTGAGCTTGCTTCTTGGAAACAAGATGGTCAAGTCGTGGTTTGATCGGGGACAGGCTCACACGCAAAGTGGCATTCAGAGTGTCAGTTTTTAGACTATTTCGTTCTTTTGATTTTGTCACAGTTAAAGTCGAGAAGCCCGATTCACAGAGATAGGTTGTGGTGAATGGTCAAAGAAATCTGATGGCACGCTTTGACAAAGAAGTGTATTCACTGCTTGCCAATATCCACAATGAAGGAAGGTCTACTTGTGCATGCTGAAGCTTCAGACTACTGTCTGCAGAAAGTTCCATCAGTTCATTTTCAAGTACAACGGACAAGGCCACATCTTCTGAAGCAGGATCCACTGAGAAAGGGTTCAAAATCCAAAAGTTTCCTTGCCTTGGGTCCTCTGGAAAGTAGTCTGCAAACTTTTGTTATAACTCGGTCAAATGCTGGATTCTGAGCCCAGATATGTCTGTATGAGGAGTGGATTCCAAAGTTTCACTCAGAAGTGGAAACATCTCAAGTCGTCCATCCTTCACTTTTCTGTTCCAAAGAACAAGCTTTTTCTTGAAGCCTTCAATTTTGTCAGCAACCAAGAACACTGAACTGTTCCGACCTTGCATTGATATGTTGAGCTGATTTAACTGGTCAAACACATCTGACAGGTAAGCCAATTTGGCACAAAAGTTATCATTACTGTAATGATCAGCAAGTGGTGAGTGTTTCTCTTCAAAGAACATGTGGACTTCATGTCTCAGTTCAAAGAGGCGATTAAGCATACGTCCTCTTGAAAGCCACCTCACCTCACTGTGGTACAGAAGCTGCAAGTGATCAGAATCAAGTCTTTCACACAGTGCAGCAAAACACCTTGAGTTGAGTGCACTCTTCTTGATGAAGTTCACACTTTTAACAGCTACATTAATGACTTCATTCAGTTCTGGTGACATCTGCTTTGTTGCCAGATTTTCTCTATGTAAGAAGCAGTGGGTCTTCTTGGCATCTGGCGCCCTCTGTTGGTTCTGTTTTACAACACCATGATGGACTCCTGTCATTGATGCAGCACCATCTGTGCACACACCTACGCAGTTCTTCCAATCAATACTCTTGTCAGTGAAGTATTTGTCAAGGCAGAGCATCACATCATCTGCAGCTGTTTTTGTGGGAAGGTTTTTGCAAAACAGTAGATCCTCATGAACATCACTGTCCCCGCAGTACCTCACGAAAACTAGCAATAAAGCATTATTGCTAATGTCAGTGGATTCATCCAACTGAATGGAAAAATACGGAGTGGCCTTAATTTTTTCCACCAGTTTGGCTTCAATGTCATCACTCATTTCAACAATTCTTCTCATCACAGTATCATTAGAGAGTTATACGGATTGAAGTTTGGTTACAGCTGCCTCTCCAAGAATTTCTCGACACATATCAACTCCTCTTCTTCTTCTTTCGGCTGCTCCCTTTAGGGGTCGCCACAGCGAATCATCCGTATGATCCGCATAGTGATTTGGCACATGTTTTACGCCGGATGCCCTTCCTGACGCAACCCTGGTCGCCTCTTACGACACAGGGATATGACACATATCAACAGCACTGGTTAAAATAAGCTCCTCCGCGATTGTGAAAGCTTTCTTGCTACGAGCAACACGAGCAGCAACCATGTAGCTGGCTTTCAATGCTGATTTTGACTGAGTTGTAAATGTTGTAATCACTTTCTGCTGTGCCTGAAGTCCAGCCCTTTTCATCTCAAAATATTCATTTGGCTTACCTACACTATTCAGGTGTCTTGTGTTTAAGTGTCTCTGAAGCTTTGACGGTTTAAGCGCCTCGTTTGACAGGATTTCAGCACATTCAACACACTGTGATTTTGGTTCAACATCACTGTCTGCCATCGTGAATCCATATGTAATGTAATCGGGGTCATATTTCCTCACCACAACCTTTTGAGATTTTTCCGTAGCAGATTTGTCTTCTCAATCACACTTCGTTTCAAAAATCGATCCATTTTCGGTTCAATAAATTATCCGCGAAAGTTAAAAAGTTTACAAAAATTTCAAGTTCATGAACGCATGAACTAAAGTACAAGGCACGTACATGCATACACACACATCGCATATATGCGCACGTGCACAATACACACGGATATAGTACGTTCACATCACAGTTACATGTAGATTGAACGCGCGTAAACCACCACTGCATAAACATGACGTACAGAAGCACAAAATTACTCGATCTATCTCTCTCGCGCGCGCGCTTGCTAGACGGTTTCGGAAAGACGGAAGTACAAACAGACCTCGCTGAATTCCAGCTGTGTCGTGCAAGTCTTACACTGTAAGATCAGACCCTTTTTATGCACTTCTTTTCTTTTCTTTTTGCCGACCTCGCGGCCCACCGGTTGAGAAGCACGGCTCCAGAAGGATAGTCATCGTGATATATTTGGTGCAAAGCTGGCGTGGACAAAACTTTCTTGTCAAATGTGCCACAATTCTCTCAACACTGTCACATGAAAACCTAGTTTGTCACATTTTGTCACACAAAATCTGTTTTGTCACAGAATGTCGCAGTTTTTATGGCTTTCGTCAAATCTCACAAAATGTCACACCATATGATCCCTGACATTCTTTTCCACAAAGTGAGAGGGAGAGTCATTGTCACCAACCTGATTATCATGGAGCAACTCTCCATTGTTGTTTTGGATTCCGGTAAAAATCCCCCAAGTTTTCATCATGGAGACTGTTGTACTCTGGTCTCCACAAATGCATGTTGGGATTTTCAAGATTGAATGTTAATGAAGACTGGTACATCTGTGATTTGTGGAAGGAGAATATAATTTAAATGTGAACAGTTATGAAAAAATAATAAAAACCACTCTGTTGTACGATGGACACAGGATTGTTCTCAATCATGTGATGATCAATGTACATTCAGTAAAATATGCAAATTGATTGATGGAAAGACAATCAATTGAAGGAATAAAATATATATAATAGTTGACCAGGTCAGTTAACACCGCCGCTGGGCGGATGAGCCAAGCTGGCAGTTTACTCGAGTGTACGAGGTGCAGTGGGACGCAAGAAGCATGCGGGCCAGCATCTACTCCGCTTTATTGCGCGACCAGAAGCACACTCTTGCCACCCCTAGCGGGCGAGGCATGATATACGAAAACCCAATCACGTGACACAGCACACTCCTCCCCTCGTAAAATGACCCGTCACACAATGAACGGACAATCACAACATGACCATCTGAAACCCATCAACACTCATAATCCTCCAAGTTCCGCGGCCGCACCCTGACCCGCCTCGGACGGGCAGCGCAATGAGCAATGCTCACGATCTCCTGACAAAGAAGACAGTGGGCAGAGTGATTGTCGTGGGGTTTCGTCCAGTTTTGTATAGGCTCTTGATTGGAGTCCTCCCCATCCAACATGGACACTTTGAAGGCGGTGTTCCTTTTACTCATGATCGACAGTTGACAAAAACAGAAACCCTCGTGAGCCCTGACAAAATAATTATATGTGGTCATATAGTGTACTTCAACCACAAATGAAGTGCAACACCCATAATAATGTTCAGCAATTATTGTTCAATCGATATATTCTTTCGTGTTATTTATGAAAAACATCAGTCTGGGCATTCATTGTTGTGCAGAAATTAATGAAACATGTTAGCAGCAAACTAACGTCATCTGATAAAGCAATTTCTGAGCACAAAACATCATTGGACGTCAAGGACCACAAAAATGCTCCTAATTTCATAATGCATCTCTATTTCCTGCTCTGTACTATTACTACGTAATGCCCCCACTTTTCGAGGACGACCGTCCCATTTAAAGCCCTTACACACGTTGGCTGGAACCAAGACGAGACAGCCGTCCAATTTCGGTCCCACATTAATCTGAGCAATTTTATGTTGTGGTCCTTAATTTCCATGCATTTGGCATCAGACATCTAACATACCTGTTTTTAGTCCAGGAATCTGCACAATAAGCGTAAATGTTCAGCATTGAATGATAGGAGGCATTGTGATGAAATAGCTGCGGGGCTGACGGTCAGGTCTCTAATTAACATGGTTACATACAGCATAGTCGATCACTCTTGTCCAGTTTGATATTTCTTTCTGAAAAGGAATACTTGTAACCAAGAACCCTTTTAACTCGCGGAGTTTCACGTTCCAGTGTAAGCAAAAAGTATTAACTGAACAGTGTTAATGCAAAGAAGTCTGCGGTAAGTGATAAACAAAGCGCAAAAATGAACAAACAGAAACCGTGACATCAGTTCTAACAAAGCGCAAAAATGAACAAAACTTGACGTGAGAATGTGTGTTGATCTTACCTCTCACCTTGCTGATGGTGACCACCGATAAAAAGTTTGGTCTTGAACAGTGCTTCTCAACCTTTTTCAACTCGAGGCCCACTCTGGCTCTGAGGAAATTTTCGAGGCCCATCATACAGAATCGTAATGAGAAAAATGGCAATAAAACTTAATGCCAAAACAAATCATTATGCTTTCCTTTAATGAGACACTTGAGCTTGCTTCTTGGAAATAAGATGGTCAAGTCGTGGTTTGATCGGGGACAGGCTCACACGCAAAGTGGCATTCAGAGTGTCAGTTTTTAGACTATTTCGTTCTTTTGATTTTGTCACAGTTAAAGTCGAGAAGCCCGATTCACAGAGATAGGTTGTGGTGAATGGTCAAAGAAATCTGATGGCACGCTTTGACAAAGAAGTGTATTCACTGCTTGCCAATATCCACAATGAAGGAAGGTCTACTTGTGCATGCTGAAGCTTCAGACTACTGTCTGCAGAAAGTTCCATCAGTTCATTTTCAAGTAAAACGGACAAGGCCACATCTTCTGAAGCAGGATCCACTGAGAAAGGGTTCAAAATCCAAGTTTCCTTGCCTTGGGTCCTCTGGAAAGTAGTCTGCAAACTTTTGTGATAACTCGGTCAAATGCTGGATTCTGAGCCCAGATATGTCTGTATGAGGAGTGGATTCCAAAGTTTCACTCAGAAGTGGAAACATCTCAAGTCGTCCATCCTTCACTTTTCTGTTCCAAAGAACAAGCTTTTTCTTGAAGCCTTCAATTTTGTCAGCAACCAAGAACACTGAACTGTTCCGACCTTGCATTGATATGTTGAGCTGATTTAACTGGTCAAACACATCTGACAGGGAAGCCAATTTGGCACAAAAGTTATCATTACTGTAATGATCAGCAAGTGGTGAGTGTTTCTCTTCAAGGAACATGTGGACTTCATGTCTCAGTTCAAAGAGGCGATTAAGCATACGTCCTCTTGAAAGCCACCTCACCTCACTGTGGTACAGAAGCTGCAAGTGATCAGAATCAAGTCTTTCACACAGTGCAGCAAAACACCTTGAGTTGAGTGCACTCTTCTTGATGAAGTTCACACTTTTAACAGCTACATTAATGACTTCATTCAGTTCTGGTGACATCTGCTTTGTTGCCAGATTTTCTCTATGTAAGAAGCAGTGGGTCTTCTTGGCATCTGGCGCCCTCTGTTGGTTCTGTTTTACAACACCATGATGGACTCCTGTCATTGATGCAGCACCATCTGTGCACACACCTACGCAGTTCTTCCAATCAATACTCTTGTCAGTGAAGTATTTGTCAAAGCAGAGCATCACATCATCTGCAGCTGTTTTTGTGGGAAGGTTTTTGCAAAACAGTATATCCTCATGAACATCACTGTCCCCGCAGTACCTCACGAAAACGAGCAATGAAGCATTATTGCTAATGTCAGTGGATTCATCCAACTGAATGGAAAAATACGGAGTGGCCTTAATTTTTTCCACCAGTTTGGCTTCAATGTCATCACTCATTTCAACAATTCTTCTCATCACAGTATCATTAGAGAGTTATACGGATTGAAGTTTGGTTACAGCTGCCTCTCCAAGAATTTCTCGACACATATCAACTCCTCTTCTTCTTCTTTCGGCTGCTCCCTTTAGGGGTCGCCACAGCGAATCATCCGTATGATCCGCATAGTGATTTGGCACATGTTTTACGCCGGATGCCCTTCCTGACGCAACCCTGGTCGCCTCTTACGACACAGGGATATGACACATATCAACAGCACTGGTTAAAATAAGCTCCTCCGCGATTGTGAAAGCTTTCTTGCTACGAGCAACACGAGCAGCAACCATGTAGCTGGCTTTCAATGCTGATTTTGACTGAGTTGTAAATGTTGTAATCACTTTCTGCTGTGCCTGAAGTCCAGCCCTTTTCATCTCAAAATATTCATTTGGCTTACCTACACTATTCAGGTGTCTTGTGTTTAAGTGTCTCTGAAGCTTTGACGGTTTAAGCGCCTCGTTTGACAGGATTTCAGCACATTCAATAGAGTGTGCTTTTGGTTCAACATCACTGTCTGCCATCGTGAATCCATATTTAATGTGATCGGGGTCATATTTCCTCACCACAACCTTTCGAGATTTTTCCGTAGCAGATTTGTCTTCTCAATCACACTTCGTTTCAAAAATCGATCCATTTTCGGTTCAATAAATTATCCGCGAAAGTTGAAAAGTTTACAAAAATTTCAAGTTCATGAACGCATGAACTAAGTACAAGGCACGTACATGCATACACACACATCGCATATATGCGCACGTGCACAATACACACGGATATAGTACGTTCACATCACAGTTACATGTAGATTGAACGCGCGTAAACCACCACTGCATAAACATGACGTACAGAAGCACAAAATTACTCGATCTATCTCTCTCGCGCGCGCGCTTGCAAGACGGTTTCGGAAAGACGGAAGTACAAACAGACATAGCTGAATTCCAGCTGTGTCGTGTAAGTCTGACACTGTAAGATCAGACCCTTTTTATGCACTTCTTTTCTTTTCTTTTTGCCGACCTCGCGGCCCACCGGTTGAGAAGCACGGCTCCAGAAGGATAGTCATCGTGATATATTTGGTGCAAAGCTGGCGTGGACAAAACTTTCTTGTCAAATGTGCCACAATTCTCTCAACACTGTCACATGAAAACCTAGTTTGTCACATTTTGTCACACGAAATTTGTTTTGTCACAGAATGTCGCAGTTTTTATGGCTTTCGTCAAATCTCACAAAATGTCACACCATATGATCTCTGACATTCTTTTCCACAAAGTGAGAGGGAGAGTCATTGTCACCAACCTGATTATCATGGAGCAACTCTCCATTGTTGTTTTGGATTCCGGTAAAAATCCCCCAAGTTTTCATCATGGAGACTGTTGTACTCTGCTCTCCACAAATGCATGTTGGGATTTTCAAGATTGAATGTTAATGAAGACTGGTACATCTGTGATTTGTGGAAGAAGAATATATTTTAAATGTGAACAGCTATGAAAAAATAATAAAAACCACTCTGTTGTACGATGGACACAGGATTGTTCTCAATCATGTGATGATCAATGTACATTCAGTAAAATATGCAAATTGATTGATGGAAAGACAACCAATTGAAGGAATAAAATATATATAATAGTTGACCAGGTCAGTTAACACCGCCGCTGGGCGGATGAGCCATGCTGGCAGTTTACGACCTCAGATGTTCCGAATTCTGGCGGACAACGTGCATTCAGGTCATGAGGAGAGACATGAGAAACCTTTAAGCTTTTAAACCCAACTGGTTTATTTTCCGAATCAGAACCAATAAAAATCAGGGATGATTGAATTGTGAGGAGAGAGCGGGTTGTGGTGGAAAAGGATGCAATAAATAATTATGTCCAATGTGAATAATGCCAATGGCACCACGCACATATTTAGTCACTGACGGGAAGAAGAGAAAACCGGGAGACTCAGCTCTGGAGCAGTGAGTTCAAGCAGGTGATGAGGAGATAAATAAAGCACATGGGCAGATCGTCAAAACCGGGCAAGGCAGGAGGACTTCCTCAGAGAAAGCTCAGACTCTATTCTCCAAGTAGTCTTTTTTTCCTGTCGTGTTTACCTTTATCTTCAGCCCAACACCTGATCAGGCTCCTCCCTCTTCTCCCCGGGCAACGCTCCGCCTCTCCGAGGCAATCCATCATTCCGCCCTTCGCTCTGGCAGTCTTCTAAGCTCCGCCCCACTACCTCTCTCTTGCCAAGTCTCCCAGTATAGTACAGTAGATTAAAGAAAAATCGTTCAGATTATGAAAAAAGTGTGAAAAAGGTATATATGTCCATTTTTATATGTTCTTTCATATAAGAGCAGGACACACCTGATCAGAATACATTTAAGGCCACCATCTTGAATTTCAAAATGGCCACCACCAAAAATAATATTTTACGATATCTCGGTCACCAAGAGACCAAGCAAAATGAATAAAGAGTCTAATCCAATGTTTTCACACACAAGGAATCCAATAAACACTTAAAATGCTCTATTGTCAGTCTTTCTGCTTTAAATGACATATACACTGTCCCAAGTATAGTTCATCTGGTCGAGATACAGTTCTGACTTCAATCTGTCTGATAACTTGTTCCTGCACAATGGCAAATTTCAGTGGATGGGAGAGATGCACAGAAACATTTGCATGGTGGTCTGCATGCCTTTTTGCAGCCGCATTTGATCAGATCTGTGCAGGATTTGGCCGTCTCGGCAACGGCAAGTGCTGTCCAGAAAAGTATCCACTGTTCAATGGCGTTCTTCGTCCATCCCCAGTCGCATGGGCTTGGTAACTGCTGCTTAGATATCAGTGCTTGGCCCCAGATGTATCCTGCCTGGTATGTCGACCTCTTGATATGTTCCGTGAGGGCTGCCTTTGTGGGGGGTAGGCGATCTATTTGTCTTCCTTTCGCGAACAGAAGCTTCCTTGCCTGATTCACCTCAGTGCATTCACTGGTTCTATCATAAAGACGTATGACGAACCTTTCCAGTTGACACACATTCTCATCTGAGACTGATGAAGGCTCTTGGGATAAACTCAAGAAAGTGTCCGTTATATCAGGGAAATTGGTCCAGGTGTCCCAAGCGGTTTTCTTCCCAACACCACTGAATGACGACGACGTGTCACAGCCAGTGAAAGCATGGAAGAACAGAAGAGCTTTGGCCTTATTTTCACCAAGACTGTTTGCAATCGTGTGAGCCGGTATTAACCTGTGGTGTTTCTTGACTCCATATGCAACCCATAATTCGTCAAGGGATAAAGCATGAAATACGGCAATTGCAAGGACAACAACGTCATTGTCGACTGACCTGATCAGGATTCTGTGATGGCCATTTTGTGCAAAATGGAGAGCATGCAAGAATAACCTCGTATCAGCTTCTTCATGGTTGCATGGAGCTGGAGAAGATTCTATGTTGCACTCTTGGGAAGAGATGACATTGGTATCTTGTGTGCTATATAGCTCCTTCTCTTGTGTGGATAACTTAGCGACGCACTGTGACAGGTAATGATACAGCTCACTCTCATTTTGGTCCACGCAAAGAAAGCTCTGCCAGTTCTGCGGAATTGGCGTAGAATTTGTGACAATAATGCGGCTCTCCATTCCCCTCCTCTTTCTCGATGAACTCTTCAAACTGTTGTCAATATACCGATCCCATATAACATCCAGACATTTTGTGTTTTGCAGATTTCTCAGTACATAAGGCAAGAACACATTTTCAGCATAGTCTCTGAATGTTGAGCAGGACTTAGGAAGCAGCATATTGACTATAACAGATCCATCAAGAATCTTGGCATCTACCTCTGGTGTACCACACTCAGAAGCCGTACTAATAGCCAGCTTGTCGAAACATCCAATAAGGTCTGATTTAGTACACTGCCTCAGTTCTCCCATGCCTGATAGAGAAGGTGGTGATCCCTGGTTTTCATGACTGAAGAATTCATCCATGTCCCCCTCTCGGGACTGACAAGATATGTACATTCTGCCAAACAAATCACAGTTGCTTTTCAGAATCCTAATTTGGTGTGATGTTCTGGAGTGTTTTGAGAGTGAAATCTTGTGGAAGGGAGCCATGTTGTTCTTTGGTATGATGTCTGAAATTGGTTTTTCTCGCTGCTCCAAGCGTTCAGCAGCATATGTGTCATATTTTGACTGCACATTTGCTTCCACATTCCTCAGCCTAAAGATTGCATCTTCTGTCATCACCTCCTTTGTGTCCAGCATGATCAGATCATTTGTATCTTCTGTGAAGGGATTACCTAATTCTTCAAATGTTGCAACCACATCATTGACGTGTTGGGAAAATTTCAACTGAGTGGATTGTTCCTGATCATGGCAGTGTGACCACTCCTCATTTTCATAAATGCCAAGGTGAGCCAATGAAAAAAGCCAAGAATTCACAAGGTTTTGGAAAATCGATGATAATACAAAACCTATACACCAAGAAAACCTATAGAAAACCAAGACGCCAAGGTGAACAACGAATAGCCAAGATCTTGTGAGAAAAGCCAAGGAGTGGTCATGCTGGACCATGGAGCTCTGAAGATTTTGTGGAAGTAATTCCAAATGAATTCTCAAACTCATCAATGATTCGAGACATCCTCTGGTAAGGCATCAATTTGATGAAACTCCAAAATATTCTCAGCAAATAGTTTGTAGCCGCATTCTTTATCACTTCCTCTATATTTAGCTACGCTGGGATTAACAAGCTTTTCTTTGGTGTCCTGTTGGCAAATTGCACACAATTTCCAGTCAATCAAGGCTGTTTTGTCTGGGCATTGTCTTTTAAAAGATGCACCTTCACCAGCATCGATTATCTTGCACTTTTTGGACATCGTTATAGCATGTCAGTGCAATGGTTTCACCGTATCAAATGTCCTGAAAAAATGGGGGGAAAAAAATGTTAGTCCACCACCATTACAATTTACAACATATATTTCTGCTTATACACATCTATACATGCACACATCTCATTATTTTCAGACAGCAACTGATTTTTAGTGCATCAATTGCAACACAGATCATAATCATGCATGCAAAGAGTGATAGTGATTGACCCACACACAGGGACGTTCTCTGGAACGTATGGTTCGACTGAAAGCTGGAACGACCGCGGACCATAGTTTCAGAACGAATGACAGACAGACTGTGAGAATTATAACACCTTTCAAAATATTATATTGGATCAAGCCATTTCCACACGCTCATAGCATTTGGATATCAAACATCGAGCAAACACTTTTAAGTTTTTTTCGTTGTTTATGAAAGGGTCTCATTTCGATTTTAAAGCAGAAAGACTGAAAATGGAGCATTATAAGTGTGTTTGTTGGATTTCTTGTGTGTGAGAGCATTGGGTTAGACTCTTTATTCAAGTGCTTAGGCCTCTTGGTGACCAAGATATCGTAAACATAGTTTTCGGTGGTGGTCATTTTGAAATTCAAGGTGGCAGCCGTAATTGGAGTCTGATCATGTGTGTCCTGCTCTTATATGAAAGAGCAGATAAAAGTAGTCACGTGTTCTAGTTTTCACACTTTTTTCACATTTTGAACGATTCTGGTGAAATGTTGACTTGATCTACTGTACTAGTAGAGGTTTACAACGAGGCTATCGACATAATTTCCTGAACCATAATCCCTAATTATGAGCACACACCACCCCTGTATGGTGTAAATGCAAACAGGACAATTTTAAAGCTGATGTTTCCCGAATTGTACATTGTGATGGCCATCTACTCGCACACGGACCATGCTACTGTATACATTCCTATCTGCTATACAGAAATATCTCGCATTTATATGTATAAAAATATATTTCTATCCAAAAAATGTGTTCAATGAAATGAGTTGCACATTTGGATTACTTATATTTGGCCAAAAGAAACAAAAACACTCTTCATGTCAATTCCCCACATCACATGAATATTAAAATGAAAAAAACAAACATAATTGCACAAGTTCAGTTCTCACAATATGAATGGCTTATTTCAACAGTAAAAGAACTTTCTTTCTCTATTGAACAATGTCTGTATATTCCACAGAAGCTGCTGTTGACGAATGCATTTGTCCTCCATGTGATTGATGTACCATGTTCCATCCACTCAGCCATTCAAAAAAGGGTGTTCATAGCAGTAACTAAAACTAATGTTGTGAACACTCTTGTGTTCTTCCTTTCCATGCCCAGCAGCCAATGAGCATCTCTTCAAAACCTTTATTTCCTCGCATTTTATTATCCTTTGTAATTGCATGTGCATTTTGGTCAGCCTGCTATGAATCCCATGTATTTATTTGGTATTTTTAGCTCCAACATGAGCCTTGACTTCTGGTGAGTGAGAAAAGAAATCGAGAATTACTTTTTGCGACTATCACGAGAGTACGTATACGTACACCTTGGGTGCACCATCAGCTTTTCACGCGTCCGACGATTAACAGATGGAGAATAATGTTTTCCTGGTTTCTGCAGAGAGAAAAAGATATTTAACAATTGATCAGTGGGGTAGAGATAAAATTCCACCATCATTTTCAAAACAATATCAACTCGCAATAATCGGAGATCATCAAGCACTCTCTTACTATTACCAATAAACCACCTTGTGAAAGTTGGGGTATTAATTCGCTGAAATGTATGACAACAAAGACAGGTGCACAAACACAAATACTGTGATGAGAATTACTCAGGTACCCAGGAACAGTCACGAATGACAAAACAAATGTCGGATTGATTGCATATGATCCTCCGCTTAAACCTGAACCAACTTGTCATTCAATGTACAAGCACAGTACCCGCTCTGTGGGCGATCTTGTTCCAAGTATGCAACATGTTATTCTGATACATTCCTTTATTTGGGCAGTGAAAAGGCAACATATTGCTGCCTCGATCACTCCAGAAAATTAATATAACCCAGGTTACGTACATGAAGCAAAAACATGCCCTCTGCTTATGGGCATAGATTATGCATTGTGGTTATACAGCTTGGATAATTCTAATTGCATTTGGCCATCGACTGACACCAGAGGCCTGAAAGCTATACATACAACATACTGTCACCTTCACAAGGCCCATAATGCCTTTTGGCTCCAACCTTTCTATATTTGATGATCCTATTAGTTTGCAATTGGTCACTGGCTTTCACAAATTCCAATTTTTATTTCGGATCCTCGGCATTAAAAAGTGACATATATCAAGCAGTTATCCATTGTGTGTTATCCTCAACACTGTTTCCTGCCCCTTTTTGGTATTTTGTGATACCTGTGTTTGTAGTTTTGACCTATGACTTTTATTTCAAATGTAAATTGATTTTCATGATGGTACTTGTTACAAATTGGAAGATGATACATTCAATGATTGAGATATACCACATGATGGTTGCTTTTCCATCTTTTATTTGAATTCCTGAGACCTTTGTAGACATTGCTATGATATTCAAGATTTTGTTTTTTGTCCACTTTGAATCATTCCTTTTCTGTTTTCAGATTTGCTGAAACTTTGTTCAGAGAATCTTCTTCCTAAATTACAATGCCTAATTACAACCTTGTACGTTCTTCACGTTCTGATAAAATTGGAGGTGGAGTTGCCGTGTTTATTCGTAGTCCTTTAAAATTTCATATGTGAGATGGCCTTATGCCGTTTTCTGATGTCTGAAAGCATATTCATTGAAATTGAACGTGAGTTTTCCTGGAATTTGATTGTATGGAGCATTTTCAGGGCTGCTGGTTCTCATCCTAAAAATTTTCAACGATGTCCTGATTGTTGCTTTGATGTTATTGCTGGAGAAAGGAAACTTATTTCATGGGAGATTTTAATTTCAACTTGCTTAATTGTTCTAATCATCAACCCACTGACTACTATGTTAACACTTTTTAGTCATGGATTTCATTCTTTGATTGATCAGCCATTTCGCATTACCCCTCAAAGTACTACCCTTATTGATAAAATACTGATCAATAACGACGATGTTTACGCAGGGTATACTCAAGACTGACATGTTTGATCATTTACCTCAATTCCAAATTTGTCCTTCATGCTTTCTAAATTCTAATTCTGTTCAAGAGTTATGTCACTCAGGATATCAACGATAACACCAAGTGTTCTTTAACTGCAGACGTCAAATCCATGGATTGGGGAGAAGTCTATAAATCCCATCAAGCTAACTCTACTTACGATACTTTTCTTTCTCTTCTGGGGCATTCCATGTCAAGTGTACACACCCTCCCCACACTAATACCTCATTTTCTCCCCATATGTTGGTCATTTATTCACTTCGGTGAAAAAACTAAAAATACCAACTTTTAGACCTGTGGGCCCATCGGAGCCCATTTTAGGGGCCCCCCTAAATTTGGGTGCCCCCGGCTGCCCCACAATCTTCCAGAGGCCAGATCACAGGTTGTAGTGGTCCGATTTGGCTGATCTTGGTATCAAAATGCTCGTAAAAGCGAGATCTTTCGAATCGCGTAAAGTAAAATCACTCCGAAACAGTAATTCAAAAACTCATAGTTTGGGGCACCCTTTGACCTTGGGCCCCTGCTCCCCAGCCAAACCGATGGTCCCGATTTTTTTCGTGTGAGAATACCCCCTTCATATACTCCAACACCTCAGCATAAATGAAAATGGGATCCCAATGGGTTCACGCATGGCAAAGATTTATGCTGAGGGGACTCGGGTGCTGGACACACAATACGCCACAATACATAGCACAATATTTGAACACAAGATTTCCAATACACTATATCAGTATATTGTACATACATTTTCCACATGCACATGCAGGAACTGGAAGCGATACGAGTATCGGTAAGAGTTTTTCTTAGCGTATTATAGTCATGATTTTTTGCCAACCAATGTTTTGTTTGACAGCTGTGTTTCTTTTTTACTGATTGTGGAGGTTTTACCTGTCGCAGTTTTTGGTTCTACAGAAAGAAGTATATCAGAAATGTCTAAAATGCAGTGATCTTCAATGTTAGGAAAAAAGAAACTATTTGCGGGTCCGTTTGGATGAAGAAAATTCACTTTCACTTCACGAGTGTCCTGAAAGGCTTCCATGATGCAGGCAAGCCACCATTTTCCATCATAATGCACTGTGACATAACCTGAGAGTTTCCCATTAAAAGTTGGTGTAGATTTTGAAATAGCTGACTCGATACGGTGTTCCTCGCTGAGGCTGAATTCGCGAACTTGAAGAGCAGTTTCAGAAATAGGGATGAAAGCATGAAGTTTTTGAGTTCCAGCTATGGTTTTGGCCGTTTTTAACCTTGCTTCCAGATTTCGTTCTTACTCGTCATACGCCTCTTGGATCCCGTTTTCAGATTTCTTTGTGCTTTTTTAATGTTTTGCGGAATGAAGGGTTTTATGGTGGCTGGAGTGCAAATCCTGCCACCAACCTCCAAATAAAAAGTAACCCAACTGCAGGAGGATGTCCACAGACACAGTTGGGCACTAGATACGGATGGCCGTTGGCTCACAAGTAGCTCCTCTGCCATTTGACAGATTTTGTTTTTAATCCTGCTGGGTGTCCATATCCAAACACCCTCCTCACTGAAAAAGCTGGTGGGGAGAGACGGTTTAGTCGCCGACAACCCGACCATGAAACAGGTTAGTACAGGTTTACCTGGTACCTGTAGCAAGATCGAATATGACCTGACATGACAAAAATCTGACCTGACCTGTGTGATATGTAGTCCATGGGCTGGGGTGGTTTCTGTGTGACTTTTATGTGCCCTAAATTTCTCTTCATATTATTGAAGTAGACCATGTGAGACATCAAAAAAGTGAGGGTGGACATCTGGGAGCCTGGTCGGATTTGAGAAAATGACGTCACAATATCAAGCTTTTGCATTCATGAGGCGACCAAAAATTTGGGGTAGGGGAAACAAATGCTTATAACGCCACAACCATATATGATACAACTGCAAACTACTATTCAAAATGTTTGTTTTTATTCACTCTACATGTGACAGTTATGTAATTATCTGATTATTATGCAAATTTGCTGTCCAGAGGTCAAAAGGTCATGGAAATTGGGGGTTGCTTAAAATCTGACCCACCGGAAGAAAAATGTGAGTTACAGGCTGCCTGTACTGCTTAAGAATGTTTGCTGGCTGTCAGAGGTTGCCAAGACATATCTCTATCACATGATATGCATTGTATAATAATTAACCCTTTTGTAACGAAAACATCAACTTTGATAAATGGTGCTATTTCAGACATGTCAGAAATTCTAGTTTTTCCATCGTCTAAGTGTACATTATTCATACCATACAGGTTGGTGATTGTTTTGTAAACCTCTTTTACATTATTACTATACATATCAGCAGAAGACCCAGAGGAAATGACTTCTTGCTATTTCTGACAACGATGAACCATTTAACCCTTTTATTTCAGTTGTTTTAAAATGGGCAGAGGTTGAGTCCTCTATTTCTAGTCAGTTCTCATTATCTCCAGTCATTTGAGGCTTCTTTGGATTCCCACAATAGAGTAGTTCCACGTGGTTCTGTTCGAGGGCACTACCACTGATTCTAGTTTTGACAGCTTGGTGGCAGCACTGTACAAGTGCATTTCCTCATGGGTGAAAGTGAAAGTAAAAATTGAATGAACATTACAATCTTCATTTTGACAGACAGTTCTCATGTTTTAACGCACAGACTCCTTGTGCGAGGTGTTTTTATCGACAGAAAGGCTTAAACAAAATCTGTAGTAGAGTCAGCCTTCACTTCACACCAGTGCACACATGCATACTCCATCAAGTACATTTATCACACTTGCGACTCATTTGGAAAACCTCATCAGAAGTGACAGGGAAGGAAATTGGGATTTACATCTTCAGACTGTGCAAGCATTGCTTCCAATTTTCATGGCTTTTGACTCAACCAACTACATCAGGTGGGGTTCCCTCTATCTTGAGGACATGCGCAAACTCCCACAAACAGCACCTGAGATCCACATAGCATTCCAAGACGGCAAATTTGCCATAAAGAGGACACCTGGGAATTTTAGAGCAACTGGAGCAGACATGACGCTGGAGCAACCGATCAATAGGTCTAAGAAAGGCACCTCAGGGATAATAGGCAGCACAAAGAAGAAGAAATACGTTGCAATGTGGGACATAATCTACCATGAGATGATGGCAATTAGTAATCTTTTCAGAGAACTAAGTGGATTTACAACCCAGTACCAGCAAGAAGTAAACAACTCCTTCAGCAAATATGAGACTGAAACTGGGGAAAGAAACGTCCAAGCAATTCTAACTGTTATTGAAAACAAGGAGAATCCTTTCAGGAAAGATGCCACACAGCAAATACTTCAAATATAATGACACAGGAAGTAATGACTGACGAAATCCGGAATCAGCTGCTTCAGGTAAAAGCAATTGGGACCGCAGCCTATGAGAAACTACGTAAAGAACGGTTTGTTGAACAGTCGGCTCAAATATTTCGGACCATTCACAGAACAAATCTGAAAACTTTCAAGAGTATCCGCGCACTCCTAAAAGGACAAGAGGCTTCAGGAAAGTCACAAACACAGAGGGAAGATAAACATAGGCAGCGTGTCATTGAAATTGCCCGTGCCCGAGGGAGATCCATGACAGAACTTCTTGAATATGACTTGACTTCATCTTCTTCGCTTTTTGACAGCCAGGGTCTTATGTCAAAGAGCACCAAAAGTGACCTGATGAATGAGATTGCAAAGAAACATTCAATTGATGTTCTGGATGATTCAAAAGACATGCAGGTTGGGTATATAGCGGATGTCATGACTAATGTAAGGAAGATGACTGCCAAATAATTTACTAACTTCGGTGAATTTAGTGGAGGCATTGTAGACCCCATACAGAGATCTGCAAAGGGAGCTGATCAAATAGATTATATCTTTGATTCATACTTTGACATTTCAATCAAAAACTCGGAAAGAAAGTGACGAGGAACCATCTCTCCGATTGAACTGAATGCAGTCAGTGAAGATACACCTTTACCAGTTCAGATGGAGCGGTTCTGGCCAGCAAAAGCCACTGTCACACCTTGACGTTTTAGCCAGCGTATGGCAACTTATCAAAATGTATGTAAAACGCTGGCGTACGCTGAACTATTGATGTTTTTTTCCAGTTTTGGGCGTATTCATAACGAGTTGGACGTATGCATAACGTATTAGTAACGTACACAGAACGTTTCGATAACATATAGATAACTTATACCAACGAATGCTTAGCGTGTTGTCGGCGTTCACAACCTATGCCCAACGATAGTCTAACTTATGCATAGCGTATCGCCGACCATCATGTGGCGTAGCCTATTTAAAGGCTGCAGCTCGACGATTCAAATCATAACCGCACTAGACATCGAAGTGTCAAGCCGCTGTCACACCTTGACGTTTTAGCCAGCGTATGCCGACGTATGAAAAATTTGCCGAATACGCTGGCACACGTCGAATACGTGATGGGTAAGTTTTGTATACGTTAAGAGCACGCTGAAGCACGCTGGCATACGTCGTAGTACGCCGAGTACGTCGACAAATTTGAAGCATGCTGAAAATTTTTTGACGTATGCCAGCGTATGACTCACACGTTCTGCATACGCTGGCCATAAGTTGTAGGCACGTTATGCGATCATTGACACACGTTACTTGTAAAGGCACTGTCACACTTGACGTTTTAGCCAGCAATGGCAACGTATAAAAATATATGTAAAACGTCAGCGTATGCTGAAGTTTTGAGGTTTTTAAAAAAGTTTTGGTCATATTCATAACATGTTGGTCGTATGCATAACATAATAGTAACGGGCACAGAACGTTTCGTTGTGTTATAGATAACTTATAACAACGAATGCTTAGCCTGTTGTCGGCGTTCACAACCTATGCCCAACGATAGATTAACTTAGGCATAGCACGCTGCACGTATCGCCGACGAACTCGTGGCGTAGCCTGTTAAAAACTTGCCGCACGCCGATTTAAATCATAACCGCCTGAGAATTGGAAGTGTCAACATCGCAGTCACACCTTGACAATTTAGCCAGCGTATGCCGACCCATGAAAAATGTGTGTAAAACGCTGGCACACGTCAAATACGGTATGGGTAAGTTGTGTATACGTTTGGAGCATGCTGAAAAACAAGGAAGTACGCTGTCATATTCCGTGGTACGTCTAGTACGTCGTGAAATTTCAAGCATGTTGAAAATTTTACGACGTACTCGACGTATGGCTCACAAGTTCCACATACGCTGGCATAAGTTCTCTGCACGCTCCGCGATCGTTGACACACGTCGGACACACGTTACTTGTAAGTTACTCATAAGTCGAAACACGTCGAGGTAATGTTTAGCATACCCGAAACTTAATTTTTAACCTTTGAGTAACGTGCTTTGAACCTATGAGTAGTGTGCTTTGAACCTATGTGTAACGTATCTCAAACGCATATTGTCGTATGTCGACAAATTTGATTGACGTCTTCCGGACGACCACAGAACTTACTGAACGTGTTTCTAACTTGCATCTACCGTATAATGGCGTATTGGCAGCGTTTAGGGGAATTGGTATATAAAAATGGGCTTCACAAGAGGAACCCGTCAGTGTTCCAGACTCCATGTTGAGTAGATGTCAATGTCAGTAGTAGTAGTAGTAGGTGAGCGTGTCAGTAGTAGTAGTAGTAGGAATAGTAGTAGGTCCATGTCAGTAGTAGTCGGTGAGCCTGATGGGGAGGGTGTGGGTGATGATGGATTCTCGTTGCGTCCATGAATAGGAGACTACTTTGCACCATTGTTCGATGGTCTTTTCGGCTAATTTTTTTTTCTCATTCCCACGATGAACTATTTTTTTGTTTCAGTTTTAAAAGTATTCAAAACGACTTGGACAAATGCATAATGTACTAGTAATGAACGCAGAACGCAGAACGCTTCGATAACTTATACATAATTTATACCAACAATTGATTAGCGTGTTTTAGGCGTCCACAACCGATGCCCAACGATAGTCTAACGTATGCGTAGCGTGGCAGCGTATCGTCGACGATTACGTGAGGTTTTCTATTCATAGGCTGCAACTTCACTTTTAATAAATGGCTGTCACTCGCCTATTGTTTTTGGACGCTGGTGCTCGGCAATTGAAATATTTTCCATTGAACGAGTTAAATCTCTTCCACTAGACTATTGAAATGATTTAATAATAATGCTTGGTTATCCTTGGACCCAGTCTGGCTAGCAGCTCGTCGAACATCGCTGGGGGCATTCGCAGGAAGTTGATGAAGGATGCATGGTCCTCGTTCCGGAGTTCCACCATGAGCTGGTCATATATGCTGTAATGGTGTCGCCTCCCGATCCATGGTCTCACCCAGTTCCTTCTCCTCCGTTCACGTCTTCTTCTCCCGGCTCTATTGGCACGCAACTGGTGCAGTGTCAACTCGATGAGGTCATGTTGATGTTCGAGGACAGGTAGGTATTGTCGTCTCAGTGTTGCCGTATCCTCCATCTCTCGGAATGACATGGACATGTACTCACCACGAAGTCTAAAAAAAGACATGAAGTTCCTCTTCAGTTCCTCCTGCGAAGCCCCTTTTTATATACCAATTCCCCTAATCGCTGCCAATACGCCATTATACAGTATCTGTTAGTTAGAAACGCGTTCATTAAGTTCTGTGGTCGTCCTGAAGACGTCAAATACGTCTACATACGTATTTGTGCGTAGGACATGCTTTACAAATAATTCCCAAGCACGTTACTCATAGGTTATATATATGTCACGGGTACCCTAAACATTACTTCGACCTGTTTCGACTTATGAGTAACTTACAAGTAACGTGTGTCGACGTGTGTCAACGATCGCATAACGTGCCTACAACTTATGGCCAGCGTAGCGGAACGTGTGCGTCATACGCCGGCATACGTCGTAAAATTTCAAGCCTGCAAAAATTTGAGGACAACCAAAAAGTACAACGTTTAAAGCCAGCGTACTCCGACTTATGGCAGTGTTTTTCAGCGTGGTCTTAACGTATACAAAACGTACCCATAACGTGTTCGACGTGTGCCAGCGTTCTAGACAAATCTTTCATAAATCGGCATACGCTGGCTAAATGGTCAAGGTGTGACAGCGGCTAAAGTTACTCATAAGTCGAAACAGGTCGAGGTAATGTTTCGCGTACCCGAAACTTATTTCTAACCTATGAGTAACGTGCTTTGAACCTATGAGTAACGTATCTCCAACGAATATTGACGTATGTAGACGTATTTGACGTCTCCCGGACGACCACAGAACTTACTGAACGTGTTTCGACTTACAGCTACCGTATAATGGTGTATTGGCAGCGTTTAGGGGAATTGGTATATAAAAATGGGGTTCACAGGAGGAACCCGTCAGTGTTCCAGACCCCTTGGTTTTATTTTTTCTTTGGCATGACGGTGATGTTGACACTTCAATTTCTAGTGCGGTTATGATTTAAATCGTTGAGCGGCAGCCTTTTAATTACGTTATATTAGTCGAGTCGTTATATAGTTGTCGACGAGCTCGGCGTACTATGACGTATGCCAGCGTACTACGACGTATGCCAGCGTACTACGACGTATGCCAGCGTGCTCTTAACGTATACAAAACTTACCCATAACGTATTCGATGTGTGCTAGCGTTTTAGACAAATTTTTCATACGCTGGCTAAATCGTCAAGGTGTGACAGTGGCTTAACAGGAACAAGCATCATCTTGAGATTGTACTGCACCAGACAGCCATAAAGCACATGCGAGAGACCCCTTCAAGCCTGAAGGTATTTGTGAGTGGCTTTTCAAGTGAATCTGTCGAAGTCCCATGTCTTTCCTGTTGTGATGGCTATTGCAGGGACATTCCAGAACTCTGCATTGATAGAGAGGAAGCAGATACACAAATTATACCCCACGCCTTACATGCTGTGGAGCACGGAATACAACGACAAGTGGTGTTATCCCCAGACACTGATGTATTTGTGCTGTTGCTCTTTTACTGGGATGTACTGCATGAAAAGTGCCTTTATGAACTGTGGTTGAAAGCTGGCAGTGGAAACTCTACCAAATGTATTCCAATACATTCTCTTGCGTCAGATAAAGGGCCTGACCGATGCAAAGTCCTTCCCGCTGTGCATACGCCCACTGGGTGTGATTACACCAGCAAGGTTGGCACAAAGCAAGCGGCCCTTAAAGCAAACCCAGTAGACTACCTTCAAGGATTTGGTTGTAGCCAAAATGGACCTTCTGTGATGAAGTTGAGAGAGCAGAATCATATCTAGTGAAAGTCCTAAAGAATGGAACTACCTGCACAACAATGGATGAACTCAGGGATCAAAATTATCACCACAGCAAAACCCCACTCGAGAAGTTGCCACCTCCAAGCCATGCCATAAAGGCCCATATTCTAAGGGCGTATTATGCTACATATGTGATGACATCAATTCTCTCTGCAAATATGACTGAGTTGAATCCTCTCCCATACGGATTTGAAGAGGAAGATGAACTTCTCCATCCAGATAAGGCCATCAGACCCATTCCCGAGGAATATGCTATGTACTGTACTTGCTTGAAATGTGCTACAGAGAGATGTGCTGGTTGTGAAATTGTAAAAAAGCTGTAAAAATTCAGCTGGTTGTATCTAAAACCGAACAAAACTCGTATGTGACACTTACAGCTGCGTGGAAATGTATTCCTTCTCCCATTATCAAATTGGCATGATTTGGAATAGTGACTACAGTCAGCAGTATACCTTCATTTGGATATAAAAACCGAGACTATTACTAAAACTGAGCAAATTCAGCAGTTTATTTTTGCTGAATGGACGAAGGATGTTCCAAACCCCCACCCCCTCTACAGGTGGTTGTTTTAGGACTTAGTGGGTTTACGACATGGGAATATTGGAAGAAATTAGTAAATTAAGTGATATTTAGGCTTAAAGAAATAAGGAGTTGGTGATAGATCATATTCATACTGATGAAAATGTTTGATTACTTTATTTTGTGGCATGTGTCTTCCGCTGCAAAGGAAAATCAGCTTTTCTGAAATAGCACCATTTATCAAAGTTGATGTTTACGTTACAAAAGGGTTAATTCTTATACAATGCATATCATGTGATAGAGATATGTCTTGGCAACCTCTGATAGCCAGCAAACATTCTCAAGTAGTACAGGCAGCCTGTAACTCACATTTTTCTTCCGGTTGGTCAGATTTTAAGCAACCCCCGATTTCCATGACCTTTTGACCTCTGGACAGCAAATTTGCATAATGATCAGATAATTACATATTGTCACATGAAGAGTGAATAAAAACAAATATTTTGAATGGTAGTTTGCAGTTATATCATGTATGGTTGTGGCGTTATAAGCATTTTAGTTTCCCCTACCCCAAATCTTTGGTCGCCTCATGAACGCAAAAGCTTGATATTGTGACGTCATTTTCTCAAATCCGACCAGGCTCCCAGATGTCCACCCTCACTTTTTTGATATCCCACATGGTCTACTTCAATTATATAAAGAGAAACTTAGGGCACATAAAAGTCACACAGAAACCACCCCAGCCCATGGACTAATGCTCCAATGTCACCCCTTGCCTCATGTAATCTCTATTTTCATTGTTCTTTCCCATCCCCAACACCTTACACTTGCTCAGATTAAATTCTGTCTACCAATGTTTTGCCCAATCTATGCAAGCATCAATACTTTCCTGAATATGATCACCACCCCCTCTGCTATCCACCTTACCTCCAAGCTTTGTGTCATCTGCAAATTTGGAAAACCTTCTCTTAACCCCACTTTCCAAATCATTGATGTAAGTTATGAATAGTAATGGTCCGAGTACTGATTCCTGAGGTACCCCACGACTTGCATCCTCCCAGCAAGACATCCTCCAGCTCACAGCCACTCTTTACTTCCTATCACTAAGCCAGTTTGCAATCCAATTAGCTACCTTGACCAGCCACTCCACAAGCCCTCACTTTGGTTATGAACATCCGATGTGGTACCTCACCAAATGCTTTCTTCAAGTCTAGATATAATATGTCCACTGCCTTTCCCTCATCTACCCAATCAGAAACTGCTTTATAGAACTCTAAAAGATTTATTGGACAGGAACTACCCTTGGTAAATCCGTACTTACTACCTTTAATTAGTTTGTATTTATTTAAATGGTTCCTCATCTGGTCCCTAATTAGTCTCCAACACCTTCCCGACAACTGAAGGCAAACTAACAGGTCTATAGTTTCCTAATTCTTCTCTGGATCCTTTCTTAAATAATGGTGTTACATTTGCTACTCTCCAATCCTCCAGTACCAATTCTGACTCCAGTGAGCTTTTGAAAATATCCATTAATATCTCACCTGCTCAGCCACTTCCCTCAATACTCTCAGGTGCATATTATCTGGCACTCGAGCCTTATCTACTCTCAGATTTCCTTGCTGTTCCTTTACTTCCTCCACTCCAACCTGGATCTTCTGCAAAAGCCCTTCCTCAACTCCTTGATAAATACTCTCATCTACTGCCAATTCTCCTGACCGCTCTTGTGTAAAAGTTGAAGCAAAATACCTGTTCAACAAGCCTGCCTTCTCACTTTCATCACCAACCACTGTGGTGGAGGTTTCCATTCAAAAGAGAAAACCCTTTATAATTTAACAAATCGTTGATTATACAAAACACATATATGTGGAAAGAAGAGCTTGTTTCAACAGTCCAAGTAGATCTCTGCCTTTGAGCCAGAATACATGGACTTTGATACAATTGGAAATCGGGAAGGGTTAGAACATCGCAGGGCACTTGGCTATTCAGACTACAAGAAAGCTTTGATTGCATACGAGGTCCTTTAAGAAAAGAGAAAACAATCTTGTGCATGATTAAGCAGATTGTATTGTGAAAGAATGCGTGTCTTCCTTCAGGGCATGTATGCACAGAAAACCATTTACTTTAAACAATGATAAGCATTTATCTCAGCATGCAGATGGAGCATCGGAATGTACTTACTCTACACTCGACACATTTGCTCCTTGAAGGTTTCCCATTTATCCGATGCTGATTGTCCTCTTGTTAGCTTCTCCCAATTTACATCACCCAACTCTCTCCTCATACCCTCAAGGTTTGCCTTCCTGAAATCTAAGAGCCTAACCCTACTATCCTGAACTCTAACCCTTAACAGAGCCTTTGTACACACAATGTTATGGTCACTTGCTCCGAAATGCTCCCCCACCTCCACCTCCTCCAACATATTGGGATCGTGACTTAAAAGGTGAATTCCCCCTCCATCCCTCCCTTACCTCAAGTGGCCACTGCTGGTACCATAAGTGAAAAGGCTGAATGCCTAAACTTGGTGTTTGCATCTAAATATTGCGCCCGAAACCCATCGCTTTTTGTACCCACTTTACCCAGTCGCACCCAATTGTCCCTGGACTCTGTGTCCTTTTCTTCTGACAAAGTGGAGAGTTTGTTGTCAAACCTCGACTCAGACTCTGCAACCGGTCCAGACGGCAACAGCCCACGTGTCCTGAAAACCTGCTCCTCTGCGCTTGCTCACCCTCTCTCTCTTCTATTCACTCTCTCATTTGATCAAGGTCATCTGCCATCTGCTTGGAAATCAGCAAACATTACCGCCCTGCATAAAAATGTGCAAAAACAGATCCCTGCAACTTCAGTCCAATCAGCCTTCTCCCAATCATCGGCAAGGTTATGGAATCGTTCATCGCTTTAGACCAGTCGTCCCCAACCTTTTGATCCCACAGGCCACATTCACTACTCCCATGGATGTTGGGAGCCAGAAAAAAATTGATGCATTTTATTGAGTTTTATTGATGCATTTTATTGATGCAAATTGATTTGATTCCTCCCGGCGGTTAAGCGGCAGTGGCCGGGTCACGGCACCGGCTTGCAGTGGCATTGTGTAAACCCCTTTAAAATTGCGACATGAAAATGTGTTTTGATTGGAAAGTCCTCGCGGGGCGCAGTATAGGGCTCCACGGGCCGCAGGTTAGGGACCAATGCTTTTGACGTTAAATCCTTCCTCTTCTCCAATGGCTTCAATTTCCAATCATCAATTTGGTTTCAGTCCAGGTCACTCTACCCTGGATATGCTGCTTCTGCTCTCCCAACAATGGATGGAGGTATTCAATGCCAGACATGAAATCAGAGCCATATCCCTCACCAGATCACATGCTTTGTACACGAACTGGCACCCATCCCTGCTCACCAAACTCTCTTCCTATGGTATCAAAGGTCATCTCCACTCATGGCTCGCAGACTTCCTCTCCTGTCGCAGCCAACGTGTGGTCCTAAATGGAGTTCTCTCGTCCCCTCTTCCTGTCCAGGCCGGAGTTCCTCAAGGCAGTGTTGTGGGCCCTGTTCTTTTTCTGGTTTTCATCAATAATCTCTCTGACTCTGGAAAACCCTCTTTATCTCTTTGCTGATGACTCCACCAACTGTCATCCCTCAGACTGGCAAGCCTCAGCTTCTTCGCTCTCTGCAGATCTGGATAGAATCACAAACTGGTCCAACACGTGGAACATGTTTTTCAATCCTGACAAATCTCACACTCTAACTATATGTCGCCAAAAGGACTGTTTAGAAAACCTCCACATCGACTTTCTCAACATTCTTCTGGAAGAAGTCCTTTCAGTCAAGCTTCTGGGTCTCACTATCTGCCATGATCTTTCCTGGGAAAGCCACATTTCCAAACTGGCCTCCAAAGCCAGTCGCCGACTGGGAATGCTCCACCTGACTAAAGTCCTTCCTGACCTCACCAAATGCTCCAAAGTCCTTCCTCGGCCCAACTGAGCTCCTCACCATATACAAAGCTTTCGTCCGCAGCCTGAAGGAGTACTGCTGTCCACTCTGAACTTGTGCTCCTGCCTCTCACCTTTCTCGGCTTCACGTTGTGGAAACCAAGGCATTTAGAATCATTGGTATCTCCTGCGATGAGGTTGAGTCTTTGGGCTTCTCACCGCAGGCAGGTTGGTGGTCTTCCTGTCTTCTGCCGTCTTCTCTCCAGTCTCCCCTGGCCCCCCTCCCCTCTTCTGTCTGCGATACGTCCCCACCATATTTCCACAGGGCGTTCAAGGTCTGCCAGAAACCCCCTTCAGGTAAAACTACCAAAATCACGAATCGCTGCTCACCTTCACTCTTTCATTCCTCTTTTTTCCCACCTTTGGAATAAACTCCCACACTCTCTTCAATCCCATTCTTCCCTCCAGGCCTTCAAAACAGCTGTTCACCACCACCTCTTAACTTCCCCCATCCAAAACCTCAATCTTTTTAACCCCATCATTCCACCTGAAACCTACCTCCTTCAAATTCCCTGCTTTCCTTCCCTGTTCTTGTCACCTCCCCAACTCATCCATCTCGTTTTGTCCGAATCCATCCACGGGTTTTTGAAATATCGTGTTTTGTGTCATTTTTAGGTCATCTCTTCGAGCATGACCTAATAATATGGGTGTCGATGTCCTTCGATCCGTCCGTCCGTTCACAATGATGTTGAAGCGGGAGATCTGGTCATTAGTGATCCTGATAGAGGTCGATGAGACGTACATGATGGCATGACTTTCAAAGTCACCGAAGGTCAAGGTCACGAGGCCTTTGAAGTTGCAAAAATGACGATTTTCAAATTCTATCTCCTCTGCCATTTCTCAAGCGATCTTGAATTTGATTGTAGCATATGAATCTATGGGGCAATATCTAAATTTGGTCGGTCCGGATTTTCGATATTCGCTTTCGTTTTCGTGTCACGTGACTTCAAAGTTGGCATAAAATGCGAAAATGACGATTTTCAAAATCTATCTATCTCCTACATTTCTCAAGCAATCTTGAATTTGATTGTGGCATATGAATGTATGGGACAATATCTAAATTTGGTCAGGACGGATTTTCGAATTTCGCTTTCGTTTTCGCATCACATGACTTCAAAGTTTGCAAAAACTGCCCTACCTTCAGGAGGCTATATATTCTCTACTGGGCATGGTAAAAGTTAGTGAATGGTGTCATTGCACAGCAGCTGACCTTGTATATTTATACATTTTCCGCCGAAGGTGCAAAAGTTTCAAAACCCGAAATGTAAACGTCGGCATTTATTTTCAAAATATAATTTCGTGTGCACACGCCAAAATGCCGAGTCATCTTTAACCAAACTGCACAGTTCGAGCTTCGCAGTGGAACTGTGCAGTAGTCTTCGGTCATAACTGAACATTGAGAACTTGTGGTATTATAGAGATGACCGTCACCCCCACACGGGGGTAATTTTTTTTTTATTGATCTCTCACTGGTGAAGAATCCGTTTAAAAATTAAATCATTTGCGTTTCCGGATTCGGATTCGGATCAACACCAAATTTGAATCATTTCGTTCTTGTCGTGCACCGAACGTGTCCACCATGTTTTGTCCGAATCCGTCCACAACTTTTTGAGATATCCTGCACACCAACCTGATAGCGGTGAAAATTGGAGGTAATTTTATCGGCCAATTTTTTTATCTCACCTGATCTTGTCCAACTCAATACACAGCCATTAAAAACACGGAACAAGAAAAAGCGGGAAAAGAGATAATGACACTGGCAAAGCCAATCAGCACTGGCCTTGCATCTCGGGCCATCCAATCAGAGCGGCTGATATTGCGACGTCACCCCAACTTTTTCCCGCCATTTTTTGGAGCCGGCTGGCGATCAAGAGAGTGGAAACAAACGTGAAGAGGTTGTTGGGGATTTCTTCACAACGGGCAAGGAAAGCAATTGGAGAGAAGCCGCTGGACCTGTACGGGTGACTTCAGGACTAAGACCTGCACATGGGTCTCGGCTAAAGCTGCCATGACATCTGCACGAAAGAGGTGTGTGTGTGTGTGTGTGTGTGTGTGTGTGTGTGTGTGTGTGTGTGTGTGTGTGTGTGTGTGTGTGTGTGTGTGTGTGTGTGTGTGTGTCATGCTTTTTGTGTTGATTAATCATGTCAATTATGCACGAGCCAAACCCGCGCGGAGTTTCAAAAGTGAGGGTTCGTTAGGACGTCAATATATTATATCCAGTGTTCACAATGTGATTTATCGAATTTCTTCATATACAATGTTTCTTGTTACATTTTTTGTGTTAAATGCCAAATGCACCTTCTGAGGTAATCAGCATGTGCAGAAGAGGGTTTTGCATTGCAGACGCTGTTTTCTAGGAGTGGCATTACACCTCTCAGCGGTGAAGGTCTGTCGACGACATACGTAATGACGTCGTTACGCCTCAGCGATGACGTCACACATCACCATGCAAGCGAATGTAAAAATTAGAAAATCGACAAAAATTCCCAAATCTGTCCGTCTGGCGTGATCTCACAAAGCCCACTGTACATTAGACCACAGAGCACCCGCATGCCGAAAGTGGTGACAATCCGTCTGGCAGTTTCGGAGGAGACATGTCCACAAAATATGGCTTGGCATATTAATATAATAATTATTGGAATGTACATTTTGACCCTTTAGACTGCTGAGACCCCTTTAAACCTTTCAAGACTCCCAAGACCTTGAGGACCCAATAGACCCAGAAGTCAGACAACGCAAGGAGCCAGAGGACCCAAAAGTCCCTGAGGATTTAAAAGACCCTAAATACCCCAATGATCCGAAAGACCCCAAGGTCCCAAAAGACCCCGAGGACCCAAAAGGGCCACATAACCTTTCAGACCCTGAATACACTTTTAACACGATTATCAATGGATTATAAATGGCCATTTTGGTCATTAAAAAACCCCGGTTTCAAACACGTCTCCAACCATTTCTCATACATGCATTTACTGATCTTGTTCACACAGACAATGAATGCTGGCTTACATATCCACGTCATTTATTTTCCAGATCAGATCGAAGATGGCCGACTGGTGGGAGTTTTTTAATTTTTTTTTGTTGTAAATATCAGTTGTTAGTTGCCCAGTTTGATGATATTTTCAGGTTTTTTGTGGGGGGGGGGGTGGTTTGTGTGTTGTGAACATCGGGTGGAAGTTGCCATTTTGAAAATATTTACAGGTTTTTTTTTTTGGGGGGGGGGGTTGTGTGTTGTAAGTATTGGTTGGAAGTTGCCCATTTTGATAATGTTGCGGACCAGGAGGTCAGGTGAGAAGACCACTAGGTGGAAGAAGCTATGTCGGTTCCCACCAGACTCCACGGAATTGAAGGCCGTCGCACACGGATAATTCCGTGATGCAGCGGGTCGCTTAAC
>NW_028225136.1:57500-152248 GCF_056783735.1 Eptatretus burgeri | reverse complement strand
TTTCATGACATCATCAGCAAGGTGTGTACGTGTGTGTGGGGGCAGGTAGGTGGGGGATAATAGTAATTTTATTTTTTTTTGCTGAAATTTGTCGGTCATCACGTCTGATACACCAGCCAAAGGACGAGTGTGTTGGAGTGAAGAGCTCACCGACTAAACACTTTCTTCTTGTGGGCGACCCTTTCATGCTTCCGGTTCAAAAAGCCTTCCTTCCTGTACCCGAGGCCAGCTAGGGGGACAGAGTTGTGCGGATGCTGGTCCAGTGAGGCCAACGCAGACCCATCTTGCACTCCCTCTTCGTACTCATCAATTTCTGTTGCATCGGAGTCCTGCAGGAAAGATCCGTTCAGATGATTAAAAGTTATTTAAAAATATATATTCCAGTAAAGATGTAGAGGCTGAAACTGCGACGGACACACGATGCATCGGGTGTTCTACTCAATGGCGACATGAGTGTCACCGGCAAGTCTTATTGCATTGACTCCCAGCTACAACGGAGAAACTCGAGCAATTTGCTGTGTCATCAAACACTGTAAAGTGCTGAGAGCCGCAAAGTGACATCTCTACGCCAACGGACCCAGTGAAATGGTAAAAAAAATAAATAAATCGTCAAGCAACAACAAACAAACATGGTGCCAGTTTCACTTGATGCACCGGAAATGCTCCAAGTTTTTCAGCATCCATTTCACGTAATCTTTAAGTTTTCCTGAAACATGCTCTCAGTGATCGATGCCATTTACATTTGGGCTTCAGGTGGAGTCGAGATCTCCTGGAGGTGACTTTATATAATTGGCATCTATCGACAGGAGAGGTCTCGGCCCAAAGTCCGCTTCTCGTACACCACAGGCAGCTTGGTAGACTGTTCGTTTTCTTTCCCCTCACTTATAACCTTGCTCTACCCGCCATCTCTTCCGTCCATTCACCCACATTGTTATTTATTTGGTGATGGTGGCAACTGACCATGCTGAACTCCTGGTCGGAAAGCGTTATACTCTCAGTGTCTTGCTGCAAAGCTGCTCGTTCATCTTTCTTCCTGGTGAAAGAACCACACAGACAAAACGGGGACAAAGGAACACAGTTAAAAGATCCAGGATCCATTCAAAGGAACTGATGGTGAGTTTTATTAGCCCGCACCCGAATTCAAACCCGAACATAAACCCAAAACCTAACCCTACAATTTTTGCGGACGTTCTCCATGCTCCACACTGTGTGTTGGCTTTCAAATCCAACAATGTCCAAGAGAAACGTGACATTCAGTGGTCGTATCACTTACCATCAGGTACACGCATGTTCAATAACATGCACTAATCACGGCCATTGCATGAGCAGCACCGACAAGACCAATCTGATTTTAAGTAAGTCCTTGAACTTACGCAGGTTCAGTCCGCGTAAGTCAGCAGGTGAAGTTACACCAACAAATTACACTCAACTATGGTTTGGTTGATAAATATTCCAAAAGCAACCGGAATCCCTCATTAGGTAACGCTAACCTGTTATATCAATCATTGGGACCTGGCAACAACCTGCTGAGGATTCCTGGTGCCATGAGCACATTGATCTCACGATGAAATAAGTCCGGTTCTGGGTTTGGAGCGTCGGCAGGTCTCCTTCAGGGCTCTCTGCTGACGATCTCAAAGGTAAGTTTCCTGTTGTTATATGTCCCGTTTTAACTGTTTATTTTCTCACCTACATGTTACTGTGTGTTCCGAGTTTGGTTTTGTTTCAAAAATCGAGCTATTTTGTGAGTTTTCGTCGACCTTGTCTGACCGGGAGCTTGAGGCTGAGCCATCCTTCCCCTCTTGGTGTACGATCATGTTTATTTGTATATTCTCACCATTACCTTCAAATTCTATCTACCCCACGAAACCAACGTCCCCCATCCCTCCCAAATAAACACTATTTCTTGTCTTAAATCCAAAAAAATATAAAAAACTACCTTTCTCCTTGCACACTCACGAGTCTCGATCCTTCTTCGCTTCTGCTTCTTCTTCTTCCTCCTGCTGGCACACCATCTTTATTCTACTGAGCTGACCCTCTCTCGCCATTACTTTCACGATTTCTTCCGACAACCTTCCATTCCCGAATCTTATCTGTTCTTCAAAAATATATCAAAAAATAATAATCTTCTTTGTATCTTTTTGATCAATACACCTCCTGTAACCACGTGTCTCTCTACTCTTCCTGGTACTTTTCTTTGACCCAGCAGCTTCACACTGCGTTTACAGTTCCAAACTCACCACACACTTCCATGATTTTACTTCAACCTTCCCTTTATCAAATGTTATGCAATCGTTATTTAAAATAAATAATTTCACTTTTGACGATACACCTCCCAGAGCCAAAGGATTCTCCCATAACCACGTGATCTGTTTACACCCCTCGCGTTTATCAATCCAATTTCACCTCACGATTTTTTCTGCAACACTTCCATGACCCAATATGATGAAAACTCTCAAACAATAATTATAATAATAATAACGATCTCTTATAATGCTTCATCTTCCTCTTTCACACGTGTGGTACTCTTTACTGTATCATAATGCACTACTCTTCTACTATTTAAGCAGACTCCTCTCAATTCCACCTCTCCTTCATACCTTGCCGAAAAATCCATCTGTGACAGCGTTTCTTCTCTCAATTTTCTGAATTTGCCTTTATTGCATCCCTCAATAAATGTGTTAAATCGCATCTCTGACCTAAAACTTTTAAAAATCCCACTTTGCAATGAATGTTCGCTTTCCATCAATCATTCTTTTTTACTAATTTCAGTGCCAACTCACCCCTCTCTCAAAGCAACCATCACACTCTTCTCCCTCCAAGCCTCCCTTTCACCTCTCTCAAAAACTCCTCCCTCACCTTTCTCCCACCATTCAGCCCCTCACTAACCTTTCTCAAAGTTGCCCCCCTTCTCATCCACAAAGCTGCCTCCTTCCACTGCCCTCTCACCTCCATCTCTTCACTCCACCTCCTCAAATGCTCAACTGCCTTCTGCTCCCTCTCTTGTCACCCCTCTCCTCCAACACAACAGAGCCTTTTCTCCTCCTCATCCATCTCCCTCCCCTAACTATTCTGCAATCCCCCACACTTTCAACAATGCTCCTCTCCTCCCCTCCTCGTCCCTTGTCCTACCCTCCCCCACCCCTCCTACCCCAGCACCCAAAGCCTCCTCCCCTCCCTCTTCATTAACAGTGTCGACCCCAAATATCCAGGGCCTTCACTCAAGCCTTTCAGATGTTTCCATACAGGTTGCCAGTGACAAACCAGACATAATCAGCCCAACAGAAACTTTCCTCCCCCAAGACGTCTCTGACTCCCAAGTATCTCTCCCTGGTTACTCCCTCCTCCGGTATGACAGACCTGAACCTCATCCTGGTGGAGGAGTTGCTCTCTTCATCAAAGACTCTATTCCTCACTCTCCATGCACTGCCCTCACTACCCCACACCCCCAGGAATACCTCTGGCTACGGCTTCCCCTCCACTCCGACCTCTTGTTTATAGTGTAATGTACCGTCCACAAAACAGTGATGACTCCATCTACACCTGACTATCCGAAAACATGGACCAACTTCTATCTTCTCATCCAAACTCTCTCTTTCTCATATGTGGCAACTTCAATTGTTATCATGCCAGTTGGCTCAGTGTGGCTACCTCTCTCACCTGTCATGGCACTTCAGCAAAAGCTTTCTGCGACTCATTGGGACTGACTCAATCGGTCAACTTCCCAACAAGGATCTCAACCAATGGTACTCCATCTCTTCTGGATCTGATTTTGACAAATTTCCCTGACAATATCTGCTGCTCTTCCTCCACTCCAATCGGTTCTTCTGACCACGTCCTTGTCAAAGTGGACATCTCTCTGACTATTATCAGAGAACCACCTCACCGCCGTCGGGTCTGGCATTTCACTCAAGCTGACTGGCAGGGTCTCCAAGCAGCCATCAAATTTATAGACTGGTCTCCTGTCGCTGCTTTCTCCAACATCAACTCATCCTGGGAATTCTTTCAAAGAAACTTCCTCTCCTTCATGCACAGATTTATCCCCTCTCGTCTTCAGTTGTCCCAGCCTTCCTCCCACCCTTGGTTCACGGAAGCTTGTGGCGAGGTAGCTGTCCTGAAACAACTTGTCTTTGCCTCATGGAAAGCAAACCCAACTGAGGGCAATCTCAGTTCCTTCCATAAAGCTCGGAACAAGTGTGCATCTACCCTCAGCCACAGGAGAGCAAGAAAACATCAACTTTCTAATCTCAAGTCTGAACTTTCAAACCTCCCTCCCTCCCCCAAATCCTGGGGATGTCTAATCAAATCTGTTTTTGCTGAATGTTCCCCCTCCATCCCCTCCCTTACCTCAAATGGCCGCACTGCTGATACCGCACGTGAAAAGGCTGAATGCCTAAACTCGGTGTTTGCATTGAAATCTTGTGTCCGAAACCCATCACTTTCTCCACCCACCTTACCCAGTCACACCCAACTCTCCCTGGACTCTGTGTCCTTTTCTCCTGACAAGGTGGAGAGCTTGCTGTCGTACCTCGACTCAGATTCTGCAACCGGTCCAGATGGCATCGGCCCACGTGTCCTAAAAACCTGCTCTTCTGCTCTTGCTCACCCTCTCTCTGTTCTATTCACCCTCTCATTTGCTCAAGGTCATCTGCCATCTGCTTGGAAATCAGCAAACATTACTGCCCTGCATAAAAAGGTGCAAAAACAGATCCCTGCAACTGCAGACAAATCAGCCTTCTGCCAATCATCAGCAAGGTTATGGAATCCATCATCGCTTCAGACATTAAATCCTTCCTCTTCTCCAATGGCTTGATTTCCGATCATGAATTTGGTTTCAGACCAGATCACTCGACGCTGGATATGCTGTTTCTGCTCTCCCAACAATGGATGGAGGTCCTCAATGCTGGACATGAAATCAGAGCCATATCCCGAGACATATTGCGTGCTTTTGACACGGTCTGGCATCCTGCCCTGCTCACCAAACTCTCTTCCGTGTGGTGTCCAACGCCATCTCGACTCATGGCTCGCACAGACTTCCTCTCCTGTCGCAGTCAATGTGTGGCCCTAAATGGAGTTCTTTCATCCCCTCTTTCTGTCCAGTCTGGAGTTCATCAAGGTAGCATCCTGGGCCCTGTTCTTTTTCTGGTTTTCATCAATGATCTCTCCGACTCTCTGGAAAATCCTCTTTACCTCGTTGCTGATGGCTCCACCCTCTGCCGTACCATCTGTCATCCCTCAGACCAGCATCTTCGCTCACTGCAGATCTGGGTAAAATCACAAATTGGTTCAACACATGGAACATGTCCTTCAATCCAGACAAATCTCACACTGTCTTTCCGAAAGGACCCTTGAGAACCCCCCCCCCCCCATACACTTTCTCAACAATCCTCTGGAATAAGTCCTTTCTTTCAAGCTTCTGGGTCTCACTATCTGCCATGACCTTTCCTGGGAAAGCCACATTTCAAACCTTGCCTCCAAAGCCAGTTGCAGACTGGGAATCCTCCGTCGTGCAAAGTCCTTCTTCGGACCACCTGAGCTCCTGACCACTTACAAAGCTTTCGTCCGCAGCCTGATTTAGTGCTGCTCTCCCCTCTGGGCTGGTGCTCCTGACTCCCACATTTCTCAGCTTCATGCTGTGGAAACCAAGGCATTTTGGATCATTGGCATCTCCCGCGATGAGGCTGAGTCTTTGGGCCTCTCACTCTCTCACTGCAGGCTGGTCGTGGTCTTTCTGTCTTCTTCCGTCTCCTCTCCAGCCTCAACCCCCCCACCCACCTCTCTCTCAGCAATTTGTCCCCACATTTCCGCAGGGCACTCAAGGTCCGTCAACAACCCCTTTTTGGTAAAACTATCAAAATCACGAATCACTGCTCACCTTCACTCTTTCATTCCTCTTTTTTCCAGTCTTTGGAATAAACTCCTTCACTCTATTCAATTCCATTCTTCCCTCCAGGCCTTAAAAACAGCCGTTCACCACCACCTCTAATCATCCCCCATCCAAATCCTCAATCTTTTCTGCCCCCGTTAATCCACCCAAGCCCACCTCCTTCAAATTTCCTGCTTTCCTTCCTGAAAGTCCCTGTGATGTCCATCTTGTATTCCCCATGTTCCCTGCCTCATCCCTCTCCCTTTCACAATGTTCCCCTAATGTCTCTGTTCCCCACCCCTAATGTTCCCCACTCCACAGACTCCTAATGTCTCTGTTCCCCACTCTTTTGTCCTTCCCACTCCCGCCCCTCTTGTCTCATGCCCCCCTTGCTGTGCGTTGTGTATTAGCTCTCATGCGAGCCTCGACAAGGTATACAAAAAAACAAAAACTGCAGGCTAAGCAAAGTTTACACATGTTCTTATCTCCCCCCTCCCCCACCAACATCACCCACAACGACTCCTGCAATCTATTTCCCAGCAGTTAATACCCCCCAACTCAGCCCATAAGTACCCCTACACCTGAACTATTTCCTTACCGTTATTATCCCCCATTTGAACGATCCGCACACCCCAACCCTTTCTCAACTCAGCCCCAAATCAGTTTTATCCCATTAAATGTGACTTGGGACTTCAAGTGGGGAAGGATGTGGATGCTGACACTGAAACGATGTGGTTGGTCGAGGACCACAAGACCGTTTCAAGACCGGGCCCACCGTTGTTTTAGACCCTCGAGTTTGGCCAGGCGGTATTCACTCTCGGCGCAAGCTTCCTCGGCCCGCCGACAGCGCTTCGCCTCCTCTTCTTTCTCTTCCTGTTTCCGAAGCTCAAGCATCTCCAACTGGTGGATGGGGAATTTACCACACAAATCCGATGACACTTCTCATGATCACAAGTTACACAGTTGGAGGCATTGTGCAGTGTGCAACCACATCCATTCTACGATTACAAGTCAGGCTACGATATATCGTAAACACATCGCATCCACAATAAGTACACAGTCTTGACAGGTCTTACCATGGTAAGCACACTGAGAGAAGTGAACCGGTCCTCACAGATGGAGGAAGACTTTTCAAACTCCTTGTGATGCTTCAGCAGTTGTTCAACCTCATCCACACTCGAGCCCACGGCCTGGCTAGCCAAATACACCTCTTGCTCTCCCAGCCAGGCATCGGCCCCCGAGCAGTCACGTGCAAACTGCTCCGCCTCAATCCCTGTGGCGGGTACACACGGCGCACACAGGTGAGCCAGGGATTTCATGTAAAGTTTTGCAGAAAGCAGTTTTTACAAAAGTCAAAATAATCATTTCACAACTCCATTGTCTTTTTTATCCCAATTACTTTTGTTAATATTGCTACGTGAAAAGAGGGTGGGGAGATCCACAGCTAAATTACATGGAGAACAGCTTGGTTGGTGTGCTCGAGTAGGGTAGAATTACACCTGTATTAGGGATCTATTAGGGGTAAGTTGAATGTACTGTGTGCACTGATGGGGGGAAGTGATTGAAACAACAGAGCAGAATCGAGTAAGCTTGTATTTTATAAAACCTTCTGTACAGGTGAGGCCAGGTGGAGGACTTGTGCCGACAAAAATGCACCAGAACGGCGCAGATAATGAAATGGATATCATCACGGTCCGCTTGGCGAGAAAATCCACTGTTTCTACATCCTCTCGCGACGGAGGCCAAAACCAATCTGCTCTCACAACCTACAAAGAGTAGGTGGGGTTGTTGTTGTTGTCTGTGGAATGTCTGCAGCGAACAGCTGGAGCATTAATTATCCTTCAGCTCCAATGAGAGCCTTCATTGTGTCCAGATGGGGACTAATAAGTGATTTATTTTGTGTAATATTGTGTCGAACGAATAAGTGATTCATGATGTGTGGACTCGTGGCAGGGGGGATGGTTTGGATGTGGAATGGAAAGGAGGGGAGAGGTTTTCGACGGAGGAACGAAGTTTCCACGGGAGTTACGGGGTTGCAAAGCGAACATGGCGAGGGACCGGCATTGGATGGGCAGCTGAAGCCAAATGAGGATCAAAAGATGGATTTATAGATGGAAGAGAGATTTAACATTCGAACTCACGACACATCTCCCTCCCAAAATATCCCTCGACACAAAAGGTAGGCAATCTATCTCACAGAAATTAGAGAAATATCTGTCTGGGGAAAATCCTACGTGTCTCCGAATGCATACGGGGGGGGGGGTCTTTTCCATAACTACAACAACAACATTTAAAAGTACTCAAAAAGTCCTCAATATTTCTTTCATAAACAAAGGATCCATTGTACGGGTTTTCAAAATACTGAACAATGAAAATCAATCGATGATGGTTTGGAAACACAAGTTCTTCACTTACTGAGTTTCAGCCAATCCATTCGCTCCATCAACTTGCTCATCACTTCTTCCCGCTTGCCCATCAACTGCTCAAGCTTGGCCATTATCTGAGCAGACACGTCAGAAGGGCGCGTCACACAAAAAGCAACTATTTTACACTTTCAATGCAATCATTTCACAAACTTTCGCATTTCACAAACCCACCCCACCCCACCCCAGTGTAAGATTTCTACATCACAGCATCATGGGGCAAAAAAGCTTGACCATTGAGAAAGAGAAATTTTTGGCAGAGGAGAGAGGTGTTGAAGGTGAGAGTGCTTCTGGTGTTCTATCTGTGTGAAAGGAAAATAAATGAAGAAACCAGAAGAGGAACAAGGGACATCGGTGAAAAGGCACAGAAGGCATGTCTGCATTGCTTGGACAATGTGCCAAGGAGCGAGGAGGGAATGTGCTCAGGCAGGTCTATGATATGGGTGAGATTGGCAATAGGAGGACGAGCAGACCAAAATCGAGGTGTAAGGAGATGGTGGAGAGGGATGTGAGCGAGGTTGTGGCGACAAGACAGGGTGCTCGGGATCAAGGGGTGTGGAGAGGCCGACCCCACAAAAATGCTGGATTCATTTGGATGATTCACTGACTTGTACTCCTCCGCCCCTGGGTTTCATGCTGATGGTCAACCAGACTCAGTGGTGTTGTGGTTAGAGAGTCCACTCTGAGTCTGGGAGTTTGGTCGATCAAACCCTGGCCAAGTCACACCGGACTTTTAAAATGGTACGTGCCGCTCCACACCGGACACTCAGCACTTGGAGAATCGAGCACGGACACTCGTGCTGGGACTCGGTCGCAAAAACTCACTTCGGATCCAGGTCAGGTATGGGAGCATGTGCCAGAACAGCACGTCGCTGCGTCCACTTTCCGCCGGTACTCCAGGGGCCTCCGTCTGGCCATCCCCCAGGCAGATGCCAGGCCCATCCCCATCTCCTTGAGATGATGGTCAACCTGTTGCAACCATGAGGCACGTGGTCGACCCACTGGCCTCCTCCACTCATGAGACTCCCTCGCTGAGAGAATCTGGTGAGCAGGATCAGAGTCAGGAAAACGAGCCACATGTCCATACAGCCGCAACTGACGCTCACGAACTATGCAGGTAACAAATCTCATCCGAGTCTCTCTCAGCAACCGCTCGTTGGACACAAAATCCGACCAGCGATAGCCAAGGATTCTCCGAAGAGACTTGGTACCAAAGGAATTAAGTCTCCGTCTCAGCTCCTTGGTCAGAGTCCAAGTCTCGCACCCATAGAGCAAGACTGGAAGTACCAAGGACCTGAAGACTCGGACTTTCGTCCTCCCGCACAGGTACCGGCAGCGCCACACCCCATGATCCAGTGAATCCATGACTCCCCAGGCCCGACCCAGACGTCTATTGATCTCTGACTCACAGCCAGCAGAGACATGAATATCACTGCCAAGGTAAGTGAATCTCTCCACGACCTCAACATCCTCACCACAAACAGACACAGACAGGACAGCAGCATCCAAGATGTCACCGAAAGCCTGGATCTTAGTTTTGACCCAAGAAACCCGTAATCCCAACGGCTCCGACTCCTCATTCAGCACCTCGAGGGCCCCCAAGAGGATGTCTAAAGTCTCCGCAAAGATGACTGCATCATCTGCAAAGTCAAGGTCCGAGATCTTGACATTCCCAAATGACGCACCGCAACTTGATCTCTCCGACATCCTCCCTAGAATCCAGTCCATACAAGTGCTGAAAAGTGTGGGGGCAAGTACACATCCCTGACGAACTCCAGTAACAACTGGAAATAAGTCAGAGATGGTACCACCACACTTCACAGCACTCTCAGTGCCAGAGTAGAGTTCAGACATCAGATCGATCAGTTTTGGTGGCACCCCACGAAGACCAAGAATCCTCCAGGATTCTTGTTCCAGGCAGAGCACAAAACTGCATGCAACGACACGAGTGCAGCATTTCCACCAGCCTTGAGAAGTTCAGCATGGATGCCACAGATCCCTGGAGCTTTGCCCCGTTTCAACTGGTTCACCGCAGCCCGTGTTTCCACAAGCGTAGGTGGACCACAGTTGATTCGAGGGTCAGCAACAGGGATTGTAACACCCTTGACGTCCAACTCGACAGTTGGGGGATCAGCCTGGTACAACCGCTCAAAGTAACCGGCCCAGCGGGCCTTCACTTCGGACTCCTCTGTCAAGAGCCTACCACTCTCTGCTCAAACTGCAGTGCTCCGAGGGATGGGCTTGGATGAACGTAATGCACGAATTCCCCTGTAAGCGGGACAAGAATCACCTGTCCACAGGTGATGCTCTACCCCCTCACAGATTCCTCGCACATAGGCCTCCTTGTCCACCCTCAGTGCACGTACAGTTTTACGCCTCAGCTCCCTGAACAGCTCAGCTCTGCCATTCAGCCTGGCCCTGCGACTCTGGTCAATGGTATCCAGTGTCCCTTGAGAGACAAAATTCTTCTTTGCCCTGCGGTGAGCTCCAAGGCATCCACCGGCAACATCGAGGACGGTGGTCTTGAAGGCGCTCCACAACTCTTCAGGACCCCCCAAAGCACCCAGACCCCCCAAGTGTCCACTCAGCCTGTTCGCAAACTCCTCAGCTACTCTCTCATCCCTGAGCTTGGCAACATCCAGCCTTGGCTGGGATGGTGCCATTCTCCAGGATTTAAGGTGCAGCTTTAGAGTTGCTACAACAAGCCTGTGGTCAGTATTGAGGAACTGAGCACTCCGGTAGACCCTGCAGTTCTGGATCATCCTCCAACGACCGTCAATGAGGACATGGTCAATCTCCTTTGCCACACCGCCAGCGTTGGAATACCAAGTCCAGCGATGAGCTTGTGGGCGCTGAAACCATGAACCAGCCACCCTAAGTCCATGACTTCTTGCAAAGTCAAGGAACTTAGTGCTATTCTGGTTCATAGTTCCTGACCCATGGGGACCAACACACACACCTCATAACCGTCCCTATCAGTTCCAGTCGATGCATTGAAATCCCCCAAGACTAGAAGTGTATCTCGTCTGGGGCAATGATCAACCACAGACTCGAGTGTGGCGTAGAATGCATCCTTCACGGTGAGATCACTCGCCTCAGTCGGAGCATAAACAGAGACAGGGAAATGACACCTAAGGAGTGACGAATCCTTAATCTCATAATACGCTCGTTGACCGGTGTTACCTCAATTATCATTGGGGTCAGCTTATTGGACACAGCTACAGCAACTCCTTGGGTATGGTAACCATCAGAGCGACCAGACCAATAGTAGGTGTAACAACCCACCATTATCTCGCCGCAATCCGGTCTCCGAACCTCAGAGAGAGCTGCAATCCCGATGTCCAAACGCTTGAGCTCAGATGATAACAGAGACAGGTGATCATCCTCTCTTAGGGATAGGACATTCCAGGCACCCACCCGAAGGGACCGCCTCAGGTTAACCCAAGGAGACCGCCGTCTGGTGGACGACACCTCAGCACCACTCCGACACACTCTCCCGCAATCTGACCCAGGGATGTTACCCCGTGGTTTCCCTCCTATCAAAGATTGGGGGTCCCGAAGGCTTTGCCCCAATCCTGTCATCCGGTGAGCTGCCCTGCGAAGGGAAGCTGCACAGGAGGTACTCCCACGGAGTGGGTTTTCAGATTTTTTTGCGTTTTTGCGTTTTGCGGAATGAAGAGTTTTACGGTGGCCGGAGTGCAAATCCTGCAACCAACCTCCTAATAAGAAATAACCTCCTAATAAGAAGTTTCAGACTTCGGATCCGAATCGGTAATATTGGCAAAAATTTACCGAGTCCGGATCGGCTCAGAACTCCGATAAGTTTTTAAATAATTAATTGATTTATTAACATGATCAAGGCTCATGGAAGTTCTGGAATCAAGCGTACGTAGAATCACTTTCGAAATGAAAAAATAATTCCAGCATCCGGATCTGTATCTTCATCTAAATCCTTGTCAGCTCCGACCTCTTCTCCTGGGCAAAGCTGCGCCCCATGGACACGATCTGAGCTCCACCACTCGGGAGGCGATAAAACGCTCCTGCCATCGCTATAGAGGTGGCCCAAGCTCCGTCCCTTTCTCTTGCACCGTCTCCCAGCACCGCCGGTAGATGTTTACATTGGGGTAATACGTACAATTCCTTAATCACAATCCCTAATTAATTATTACCACACACCATCCCCTGTATTGTGCACATTCAAACTAGATGATCTTTACGCTGACATGTCCCTACTTGTTACATCGAGACGACTAACTACTCGTACACAGACCATGCCACTCCATACATTTCTATCTGTTCTGAGGGAATGTCTAACCCTCCTTTCCTCCCCACACAAACATAACAATCACCTTGGTCCACCATCAATGGCGGAGGTAATGAATGTGAAAACATTCTCACTCGAATCGAAAAACATTTTTGACCTAATGACGCGAGAGGCATGCACCTCCTCCCACCTCGTCAGAAGCGTAATGATTGTTGGAGAGAAGAGATTGTGCCAGATCGATGACAGCCGTGAAGTTGTCATCGCGAGCATCAATTTCGGCCTTCGTGTCGTAGTGACTTTTCATTGCCAACTGCCCGTCCCTGACGATTCGAGACAATGACGATTAACCGTTGTTACGGACCAAATGGCAAAGAACAAAGTGTCATTCTTTCTTTCTCCGTACCTCGGTTTCTCCGGCGTTTCGATCTCTCGGCCAATCTTCTCCATCAACAGCATGAGATCTCGCACCATGCCGAATAAGCGGAACTTGTCCGCCGCGTCGTCCAAGCTCCTTTGCCTGTTTCCGCACGACTCCCACAGAGCACGCCAGGCTTCCAGCACCTCCGTCTCTTGGCGCTGCACGTTGTCGGCCCTCTCACCCACCGAGCTGGCTTTCAGCTTGGTGGCCACTTCTTGATGCTGTGAAATCTGCGGGTGGGTTGTTTGTGAGCAGCTGGCGGTTTACTCGGGGAAGTGTTTCGTGCATGAAAGGAAGTGCAAAATTTCACAAATCCTGGCAAACCTTTCTGTGCAAAAGACGAATGCAGAAAAATATTTATCATCGTGAAGACATCACGTGTTCGATTCTTATCAAAAGGTACATCTTTGGTTCGACGAGACTACGACAGCTGTATGTGTTATTAGTACAACATCGAGGCTCGACGGCTCAAAGAAGAGCGAGGTGACAGAGGGAAGAAAGGAAACGAACAGTGGGACGACAGGTTTTTTTTGAATACCCTATCGAGGCTCGTATGAGAGCTAACACACAACGCACAGCATGGGGGACATGAGACAAGAGGGGAAGGAATGGGAAGGACAAAACAGTGGGGAACAGAGACATTAGGAGATCTGTGGAAGGGAGAGGGATGGGAGCGGGGAACATGGGGAATAAAAGATGGATATTACAGGGACTTTCAGGAAGGAAAGCAAGGAATTTGAAGGAGGGGGTCTTGGGGTGGATTAACAGGGGTAGAAAGGATCGAGGATTTGGATGGGGGATGACAAGAGGTCGTGGTGAACAGCAGTTTTGAAGGCCTGGAGGGAAGAATGGGATTGAATGGAGTGTGGGAGTTAATTTCAAAGGCGGGAAAAAAGAGGAATGAAAGAGTGAAGGTGAGCAGTGATTCGTGATTTTGGTAGGTTTCCCAGAAGGGGGTTGTTGGCGGATGTTGAGTGCCCTGCGGAAATGTGGCGGGGACAAATCACAGAGAGAGCAGGGGGGGGCGAGGCCAGAGAGGAGATGGTAGAAGACAGAAAGACCATCGACCAGCTTGCGGTGAGAGAGTGAGAGAGACGACTGACCCAAAGACTCAGCCTCATCGTGGGAGATGCCAATGATCCTAAATGCCTTGGTTTCCAGAGCGTGAAGCCAAGAAAGGTGGGAGGCAGGAGCACCAACCCATAGGGGAGAGCAGTACTCCATCAGGCTGCGAACGAAAGCTTTGTAAGTAGTCAGGAGCTTAGGTGGGCCGAGGAAGGACTTTGCACGACGGAGGATTCCCAGTCGGCAACTGGCTTTGGAGGCGAGGTTGGAAATGTGGCTTTCCCAGGAAAGGTCATAGCAGATAATGAGACTCAGAAGCTTGAAAGAAAGGACTTCTTCCAGAGGATTGTTGAGAAAGTGGATGGGGGGGGGGGGTTCCAAACGGTCCTTTCGGAGAGACAAAGTGAGAGTGTGAGATTTGTCCGGATTGAAAGACATGTTCCACGTGTTGGACCAGTTTGTGAGTTTACCCAGATCTGCAGTGAGTGAAGAAGCTGCTGCTTGCCGGTTTGAGGGATGACGGATGGTGCGGCAGAGGGTGGAGTCATCAGCAACGAGATAAAGAGGATTTTCCAGAGAGTCGGAGAGATCATTGATGAAAACCAGAAAAAGAACAGGGCCCAGAACGCTACCTTGAGGAACTCCAGCCTGGACAGGAAGAGGGGATGAAAGAACTCCATTTAGGGCCACACGTTGATGGCGACAGGAGAGGAAGTCTGCGAGCCATGAGTGGAGATGGCCTTGGATACCATAGGAAGAGAGTTTGGTGAGAAGGGCAGGGTGCCAGACTGTGTCAAAAGTACGTGATATGTCTCGAGAAATGGCTCTGATTTCATGTCCGGCATTGAGGACCTCCATCCATTGTTGGGAGAACAGAAGCAGCATATCCAGCGTCGAGTGACCTGGTCTGAAACCAAATTGATGATCGGAAATCAAGCCAATGGAGAAGAGGAAGGATTTAATGTCTGAAGCGATGATGGATTCCATAACCTTGCTGATGATTGGGAGAAGGCTGATTGGTCTGGAGTTTCAGGGATGTTTTTGCACCTTTTTTATGCAGGGCAGTAATGTTAGCAGATTTCCAAACAGATGGCAGATGACCTTGAGCAAATGAGAGGGTGAATAGAACAGAGAGAGAGAGTGAGCAATAGCAGAGGAGCAGGTTTTAAGGACACGTGGGCTGATGCCGTCTGGACCGGTTGCAGAATCTGAGTCGAGGTTTGACCGCAAATCTCCACCTTGTCAGGAGAAAAGGACACAGAGTCCAGGGACAGTTGGGTGCGACTGGGTAAAGTGGGTGGAGAAAGCGATGGGTTTCAGACACAAGATTTCGATGCAAACACCGAGTTGAGGCATTCATGCTTTTCACGTGCGGTATCAGCAGTGCGGCCATTTGAGGTAAGGGAGGGGATGGAGGGGGAACATACACCAGAAACAGATTTGATTGGACGCCACCAGGATTTTGAGGAGAGAGAGAGGTTTGAAAGTTCAGACTTGAGATTAGAAAGATTATGTTTTCTGGCTCTCCTGAGGGTAGATACACACTTGTTCCGAGCTTTATGGAAGGAACTGAGATTACCCTCAGTTGGGTTTGCCTTCCATGAGGCAAAGGCAATTTGTTTCAGGACAACTGCCTCGCCACAAACTTCAGTGAACCAAGGGCGGGAGGAAGGGGAGGACAACTGAAGACGACAGGGGATAAATCTGTTCATGAGGAAGAGCAAGTTTCTTTGAAAGAATTCCCAGGATGAGTTGATGTTTGAGAAAGTAGCGATCGGAGACCAGTCTACAAGTTTGATGGCTGCTCGGAGACCCTGCCAGTCGGCTTGAGTGAAATGCCAGACTCGACGGCAGTGAGGTGGTTCTCTGATAACAGCCAGAGAGATGTCCACTTTGACAAGGACGTGGTCAGAAGAACCGATTGGAGCGAAGGAAGAGCAGCAGATATTGTCAGGGAAATTTGTCAAAATCAGATCCAGAAGAGATAGAGGACCACTGGGTGAGATCTGGGTCGGGAAATTGACCGATTGAGTCAGTCCCAATGAGTTGCAGAAAGCTTTTTCTGAAGTGTCATGACAGGTGAGAGAGGTACCCACACCGAGCCAACTGGCGTGATGACAATTGAAGTCACCTCATATGAGGAAGAGAGCGTTTTGATGAGAAGATCGAAGTTGGTCCATGTTTTCGGATAGTGAGGTGTAGATGGAGTCATCACTGTTTGATGGATGGTACAGTGCATATATAAACATGAGATGGGAGTGGAGGGGAAGCCGTAGCCAGAGGTATTCCTGGAGATGTAGGGGAGTGAGGGCAATGCATGAAGAGAGAGGAATATATGTCTTTGACGAAGAGAGCAACTCCTCCACCAGGACGAGGCTCAGGTCTGTCACACCGGAGGAGGGAGTAACCAGGGAGAGATACTTGGGAGTCAGACACGTTTTGGGAGAGGTAAGTTTCTGTTTGGCTGATTATGTCTGGTTTGTCAGTGGCAACCTGTATGGAAAGACCTGTAAGGTTTGAGCGAAGGTCCCGGATATTTGAGGTCTACACTGTTAATGAAGAGGGAGGGGAGGAGGTTTTGGGTGCGGGGGGGGGGAGGGGAGGGGGAGGGGTAGGCCAAGGATTGGGGGGGGGGGAGGAAAGGAGTGTTGTTAAAAGAGTGTGGGGGATTGCAGAATAGCTAGGGGGGGGGGTCGGATGAGGAGGAGAAAAGGCTCTGTGGTACTGGGGGAGAGGGGGGACAAGAGAGGGAGCAGAAGGCAGTTGAGGATTTGAGGTTGGACATCTCAAATTTGAGATTTGAGGTTCAGTTGAGGTTGGACACAATAAGAAAGGGAATTAAATGATGGGAAAAGAGCAGAGAGAGGAGGGGATGAAACAGAATAAGCGGCAAGTCAGGTTTGGAGAGGAAGGATCAATCGGGGTGGAAAAAAACTGAGTGGGTCGGGATGGGGATGACATGAAGTGTGGAGTGCCGACTGTTTGAAGCCCAGGCAAAACGGTGTGATCAGGAAAGTAGTTCCACAAACTGGGAAAAGAGGAGCAAAAAAGAGTGGAGGTGGGAAGAAAGCCTCGATTTTGAGAGTTTAACCACCTGTATGCCATGGAGGAGCTGGGGAGAGTCGTAGGGCTGAGAGAGAGCAGTCGACGTGAGACCAGAGGAGAGGCGATAAAATGCAGACCACCAACCTGCCTGCAACAGGCCTTGTGTCTCAGCTTAATCGAGGAGGAATTAAATAATGTTGAGCTTTAGAAAGAGATTTTTCTGGAGAGGAAGTTGTGATGCTGGGGTCCCAACCTATAGCGGAGAGCAGTTGTCCATTGTGCTCACGACGAAATCCTTGTAGACCGTGAGTCGTTCAGATGTTTCAATGAATTATTCAGATTGATGGAGGATACTCAATCTGCTGTTGGCTTTGGAGGACAGGTTTGCTATTTGGTGAGTCTGGGAGAGGTTTTGGTTGATGGTGAGGCCGAGAAGTTCAGGAGAAAAAAAACCTGTTCCAGTTTCTGACCGTGGAAATATATCACTGGGATTGCTTGATTATTGTTCGAGAGCAACTGGGTGACAGTGCCAGATTTTCCAGGATTGAAAGACAAGTTTCGTTTGTCATGACCATCCTTATTATTTGTTCATATTCCATGACTTGCTTACATGGCCTTGATTTCACGACTATAACTGGAAGTAAGCTTACGAGTCTGTCATTCATGGGACATGTTTTTGCGTCATTTTTTTGTACGTGAGTGATGTTTGCTGACATACAGGCCAATGGGAGGCATTCATTCATCGGAGAAGGACAGACTGAAGGGAGGAGAAGTGGAGCAGGATTTGAGAACCAAGGCACCGATGCCATCTTGATCTGCAGTCGATGATGAGTCGAGGCTGGACAGAACTTTCTCCACCTTCTCTTTCTCCAGAGTGCAACACATCGTGTGTATGATGGCTATGTTGGAGACGGAGTGGGATGGGTTGTCACGGGTACGGAATTAGGAGGCAAGCATTCGGGTTACTTTGTATCGTGTTGAGAAAAATTCATCAAAGTGTAGAGAGAAGAACCAAAATATGACTAAATGATTACTACACCTGGAGTTGCAAAGCTTGAAGATCGTTCTCGAAGGCACGATGTCGATGCTGCAGATGTTTCACTGTGCTGACGTCACGGCCGAGTTCATTGGGCAGGTTCTTGAGTTTCTCGCGTACGTTCGCCAGGAGGAGGCGAGAGTCGTGCTCGAAGCGGCGGTGACTTTGCAACGTCAATAGGAACTGAGTGTATGAGTCAGTGAACTGCAGTAGATCGGCCCAGGATTTGTTGAGAGCATCTTTCCATGTGGCAACCACGGCAGAGTGAGCGTTCCCCGTCGACATCAAGGGGTCCATGATGCTCAACAGGCTGTTGATGCGTTCTTGTCCGACAGTGGCCGTGTCTCGAGAAACCTTGCGGAAATGCTCGAGCAGCACCTGCAAAGCACGGATAACGATCGGTTAAAAGAAGGACCGACAGAACGTTTTAAACATGCGGATGAAAATGGAACGACCCATTTTTAAAGTGTACGAAGCAGACCACCGAGAACTCGTGGGAATATCAAAAAACGCTGAATTCCCAAAGCTCAACTCTACTTTCAGGATGGCAAGTTAAAAAACACACTACAAAAATAAATAATTAAGAATGAAGCCAAACACGTCACATGTTGTCCGCCGTTCACATAGACCGATTGAGCCGGGGGTGAAAGACCCACACAAATTACTGAAACGGTGTTTAAGTTTACGACACTGCGTTCAATGAATCACCATTTACAATTCCTCAAGGATCAGCCAAATGAAACCTGAACCTGGCGGTGAAAGGCACAGGAGGAAAAAAGGTGGAAAGATGTTCCGTATCATTAAAATGGGGTTTATTGAAAAATAATATGGGGATAAGGGTGGATGGACAAGATGCGATAAATAAGTGGTCGACAGACAAAAATATTAATGATGGAACATGTAATGTTATAAACCAAAGCTTAACTCGCTAATGGTGCCCTGATAGTAACCACGAGCTTGTTGAAGAAACTCTGAAGTTGCAGTTCAAATCCGCGAGAATGGTCTCCCATACCAGCCTTGGCTGGATGTTGGCAAGCTCAAGGATGAGAGGGTAGCTGAGGAGTTTGTGAACAGGCTGAGTGGAGATTTGGGGGGGTCTGGGTGCTTTGGGGGATCCTGAATAGTTGGAGCACAATGTTCAACCCAATGTCAGAAATCTGGGTCTCCGTCGAAGTTCATGAGTCTTGCAGCTGGACAACGACCCCAAACACACTTCAAAAAGCTCCCAGGAATGGTTCAACACAAAACTCTGGACTGTCCTGTGGACAGCAATAAGTCCAGATGTAAATCCCATTGAACACCTGTGGGGAGATCTGAAAACAGCAGTTGGGAGATCTGGGAGAAAAGGTACCCTTCAAATCTGGGAGAACTGGAGCAGTTTGTACAAGAAGAGTGGGACATCCTGCCAGTAGAGAGGAGTAGGACCCTCATTCATGGCTGCAGGAAGTGCTTGACTGCAGGTTTTTTGTCCAAAGGCCGTGATACCAAACATTAAGTCGAGGGTGTCAATAATTTAATAAATGCCATTGATTTTTATTTTCTGATTTAAAAGGATTTATTAAGTTCTGAATCGAAAACAAAGGTTCTGTAATATCAACAGTGACATAAAGAATCGTGGAGACAAAATACATTTGTCAATTTAAAATTATTTTTGGAGAAAATTGTGAGTTATTTGAAAAAAGTGCACAAGGGTGACAATACGTTTGGCCACGACAGTCTCTGGACTGTATTCTCGGGAGGATGTCGGAGAGATCAAGCTGTGGTACATCGTTTGGGAATGTCAAGATCTCTGACCTTGATTTCGCAGACGATGCAGTCATCTTTGCGGAGACTCTAGATATCCTTTTGGGGGCCCTCGAGGTGCTGAATGAGGAGTCGTAGCCGCTGGGATTATGGGTTTCCTGGGTCAAAACGAAGATTCAGGCTTTTAATGACATCTTGGATGCTGCGATCTTGTATCTGTTTGTGGTGAGGATGTTGAGGTCACGGAGAGATTCACTTACCTTGGCAGTGATATTCATGTCTCTGCTGGCTGTGAGTCAGAGGTCAATTGATGTCTGGGGAGTCATGGATTCACTGGATCATGGGGTGTGGTGCTGTCGGTACCAATGCAAGAGGAAGAAAGTCCAAGTATTTAAGTCCTTGGTGTTTCTTGTCTTACTCCACCGGATGTGAGGCTTGGACTCTGACCAGGGATCTGACATGGAGACTTAACTCCTTCAGTTCCAGGTCTCTTCAAAAAATCCTTTGCTATCACTGGTCAGACTCTGTGGCCAGTGGTTGCTGAGAGAGACTCAAATGAGATTTGTTAAATGTATGGTCCGTGAGCGTCAGCTGCGGCTGTATGCACATGTGACTCATTTTCCTGATGCTGATCCTACTCACCAGATTCTCTCAGCGAGGGAGTCTCGTGAGTGGAGGAGGCCGAGAGGTCGACCAAGTGCCTCGTGGTTGCAGCAGGTTGGTCAGAATCTCAAGGAGACGGGAGGGGGCAAGGATTCTGCCTGGGGGGTGGCCAGACGGAGGTCCCTGGAGTACTGGCGGAAAGTGGACGCAGCGACGCGTTGCTCCGGCGCACGCTGTCACACCTGATCTGACCTGATACCGGATTCATACTTCGAAGGGAGAACAGACGACGAATTTAGGCTGGCGCGTGCTGGTTGTGGCTGCAGCTTGAGGCAAATTGCGGCTCAGGGCACAAAGAATGGCGACGAGGAGGCCAGGATAGAAGATGGTGGCCAAGCAGAGGAAAGGACAGAGATGTTCCTTCTTTCAAGGTGCAGCTGCAACTGCATCTGCTTTCTAATGCACAGTCACTACCTGCTCAGTGTAACTTTTACAATATGTCTTACTTCCAGACAAATAGCTACTTCAGAGCGTAAACCGAAGCTACTCGATCACATGATCCATCCTAAAGTCTTATCACAATTAAGATTTGGACCCCCCGCCCCATCCCCTTCACCCAACTTCCACATCACAATACTCTTTGACAAGTACAGAAACAGCAGTCAGGCATTCAATGAGGGACAGCAGAAAGTTTCACTGACCGTAATGTCTTCCTTCTCATCTGGCACATCAAAGGAGGGAGCAACAACCTCACGTTCTATTATCCATTGCTCCAGCTCGTTCAGCTCATGTTTCACCTGGAACAGTTTGACTTGATCCTCAAGATGTCCGAAGCGCTTCTTAGCCCGGTCCTTGAGTCTTGTGTAAAGCTTGTCTGCATGCGACTGTCGCCGTTCAATTGACTCGCTGGATAAAAACGATGCAAAACGACAGGTGAGACTGCAATCAAGGTATACAGTATGACTCGGACAGATGATGGAGGGCTTTATAATTTGTTCAGGGTGCCAGGCCATAACTGGCCACCTCATCATGAAAGACAACGTGGGACCTTTAACCTTCCCCAACCAATGCAAGCACACAGTTATTCCCTTCCGGCTTATCGTCCTTCCGATGGACGGTCCACTCATTGATGCTTCTCCCTGCCTGTGAAACACCAGATCCAACGTGGCAGTTTATATAGCTGGGTCGGGATTCAAACCCAGGTGAGACAGCTCAAGCACAAGTCCACATACCTCTCGGCTATCCTGCCATTCCAGGTGTTTTTTTTTGGTTTTTTTGCATACCATGTCGAGGCTCGTGTGAGAGCTAACACACAACGCACAGCAAGGTGGGCATGAGACAAGAGGGGTGGGAGTGGGAAGGACAAAACAGTGGGGAACAGAGACATGAGGAGATCTGTGGAAGGGAGAGGGATGGGGCAGGGAGCATGGGGAATACAAGATGGATATCACAGGGACTTTCAGGAAGGAAAGCAGGGAATTTGAAGGTGGGCTTGGGGTGGATGAACGGGGGTAGAAAAGATCGAGGATTTGGATGGGTGGTGGTGAACAGCTGTTTTGAAGACCTGGAGGGAAGAATGGGATTGAATAGAGTGAGGGAGTTCATTCCAAAGGTGGGAAAAAAGAGGAATGAAAGAGTGAAGGTGAGCAGTGGTTCTTGATTTTGGTAGTTTTACCAGAAGGGGGTTGTTGGCGGACCTTGAGCGGTGGGTTTCAGACACAACATTTCGATGCAAACACTGAGTTCAGGCATTCAGCCTTTTCACGTGCGGTATCAGCAGTGCGGCCATTTGAGGTAAGGGAGGGGATGGAGGGGGAACATACACCAGAAACAGATTTGATTAGACACCACCAGGATTTGGAGGAGGGAGAGAGGTTTGAGGGTTCAGAGTTGAGAAGAGAAAGACGTTGTTTTCTGGCTCTCCTAAGGGTAGATGCACACTTGTTCCGAGCTTTATGGAGGGAACTGAGATTACCCTCAGTTGGGTTTGCTTTCCATGAGGCAAAGGCAAGTTGTTTCAGGACACAAGCTTCAGTGAACCAAGGGCGTGAGGAAGGGTCGGACAACTGAAGACGACAGGGGATAAATCTGTTCATGAGGGAGAGTAAGTTTCTTTGAAAGAATTCCCAGGATGAGTTGATGTTGGAGAACGTAGCGATAGGAGACCAGACTATGTTTGATGGCTGCCTGGAGACCCTGCCAGTCGGCTTGAGTGAATTGCCAGACTCGACGGCGCTGAGGTGGTTCTCTGATAACAGCCAGCGAGATGTCCACTTTGACAAGGACGTGGTCAGAATAACCGATTGGAGCGGAGGAAGAGCAGCAGATATTGTCAGGGAAATTTGTCAAAATCAGATCCAGAAGAGATAGAGTACCATTGGATGAGATCCGGGTCGGGAAATTGACCGATTGAGTCAGTCCCAATGAGTAGCAGAAAGCTTTTCGGAAGTGCCATGACAGGTGAGAGAGGTACCTACACCAAGCCAACTGGCATGATGACAATTGAAGTCACCACATTTGAGGAAGAAAGAGCTCAGATGAGAGGATAGAAGTTGGTCCATGTTTTCGGATAGTGAGGTGTAGATGGAGTCATCACTGTTTTATGGACGGTACAGTGCATATATAAACATGAGGTGGGAATGGAGGGAAGCCGTAGCCAGAGGTGTTCCTGGGGTTGTGGGGGAGTGAGGGCAGTGCATGGAGAGTGAGGAATAGTCTTTGATGAAGAGAGCAACTCCTCCACCAGGACGAGGCTCAGGTCTGTTATACCGGAAGAGGGAGTAACCAGGAAAAGATACTTGGGAGTCAGAGACGTCTTCATGGAGGAAAGTTTCTGTTAGGCAGATTGTGTATGGTTTGTCAGTGGCAACCTGTATGGAAAGATCTGAAAGGTTTGAGCAAAGGCCCCGGATATTTTAGGTCCACACTGTTCATGAAGAGGGAGGGGAGGAGGCTTTGGGTACAGGGGATGGGAGGGGAGGGGGAGGGTAGGATAAGGGAGTAAGTGGGGAGGTAACGAGAGTTGTTGAAAGAGTGTGGGGGATTGCAGAATAGCTCTGTGGTGGAGAAAAGGCTCTGTGGTACTGGGGGAGAGAAGGTGGCAAGAGAGGAGGCAGGAGGCAGTTGAGGATTTGAGGAGGTGGGGTGATGAGATGGAGGTGAAAGGGCAGGGGAAGGAGGCAGCTTTGTGGATGAGAGGGGGGGAATTTTGAGAAGGGTGAGTGAGGAGGGGTGAATGGTGGGAGAAGGGTGAGTGGGGAGAGTTGAGGGAGAAAGGTGAGGGGGAAGTTTTTGAGAGAGGTGAGAGGGAGGCTTGGAGGGAGAAGAGTGGGATTGTTGCTTTGAGAGGGAAGGGTGAGAGAGGTGAGTTGGCACTGAAATTGGAAAAAAACAATGGTTGATGAAAAGTGAACACTCATAACAAACTGGGGTTTTAAAAAGTTTTCGGTCAGAGATGCGATTAAACACATTTCTTGAGGGATGCAATAAAAGCGAATTCAGAGAATGGAGAGAAGAAACGATGGAACAGTTGGATTTGTAAGGCAAGGTATGAATGAAAGGTCGAATTGAGAGGAGTCTGTTTAAATAGTGGAAGAGTGGTGTATTATGATACAGTAAAGAGAACCACACCTGTGAAAGAGGAAGATGAAGCATTATAAGAGATCGTTTATATTATTATTATTATTATTGTTTGAGAGTTTTCATCAGATTGGGTCATGACTGACATTCGCAAGCGAGATAAGAACCGATGAAACCCACCGCAGAAAGTGTAAGGTCTTGCGTGACACGTTCCGTCCAATGCCATCCATTTCCTCGACACCAAAGACCTAGCGAGGAGGAAGGTCGGTTCACTCACCTCTCAGGATGTCCGGAGGAACGAAGTGCACGGCTCGTCTCCGACAAACGGCGCATCACGTCCGCATAGTCCTCCAGGGAATCCTCCAAGACCCGGTGCATCTTAAGGATGGCGACAGCACTCTGCTCATCCTGCGTCAGGAGAAATGCATCAGCAACCGGTGAACTGCACCGACATGGACAAAGCCCTGAGGATCTCTAAAAGTATCCCGGGTCCTCATTTCGATGGAAACATGAGCTCGCAGCTCGAATAATCATTGACAAGTGTTAGTTGAGATATAAACTGGTGGAACGGACACGTTCGGCCTTCAAACCCACCTCAACCTTCTCTTTGGACTTCATGTACAGCTTTTGCTCCTTCATCCAAGCCTCCGCATCCGTGACGTCCATGTAGTACTGCTGTGCTTTGAGTGCTTCCTCCAGACGACACTGCCGGTGATCCATCTCGCTTTTCAGTCTTTCCCACAGTTCCCACATCTTCAGCAATCTGGTGCGAATCCCTTCAACATCCGCTCCGTCGTGCGCAGCCATCTCCTTCGCTCGGCCCGCAAGGTATGTCAAACGTGCCTCGTGGTCCTGGATATCCTTCAGGAGGTTCTGCTCACCTCGGACACGGGTTGTCCTCCGTTCAGACATCATAACTGTGGCATATTTCCTGAGAGATGGAGTTAACTCACGACGATCTAATGGAACATGATTTACGAGAAGTGGTACACGTGAAGACCTTGCTCAACCTACGTGTGAGAAGGTTTTACTTGGGCAGACACGAGTGTGTTCCTTATTAAAATAAAAGTCACACTTGTTGATTCGTCATCAGGATGAACCCAGTTATGGACTGTGTCATTGCAGGATGGCAGGACAGGGTCAAAATGTTTTCCCCCAAAGTGAATATCCAGAACCCAAAAGCAAGAAACGAGACTTATACCCCAAAGACATCAAGAAGTACTTACCTCCCGGTATATAATGCACAGCACGATCTGGAAAGTAAATAATTAAAGGACTGACATGTGTGACGGCTTTCTCTAATGCAGGAACGTCCTTCATGGATGAGGGAAAATCCTTTTGGCTTCTTCCTCGAACCGTAAACAAACTTCCCCTTCAGCGGCACACGCATGTTAAAGCCGAACAATCAGGTACCTGGTTTCTCTGAATCAGCAGCTGCACGGTCGAGAGACTGTTTCCATGGTCACGGGGAGTCGCAAGGGTCGTGCGCTCCTCAATCCAGATCTGAGGAAATTAACACAACTCAAAACGTCAAAAAATAAATACGTCATCACGTTCACGTACATTGGGAGGTAGGAGTCACGGCAGTGATGAGGTTCAACTTGTAACCTCCTTTAACCCTCCTCTCTCTCTCACCTCCTTATACCCATCTTTATCTCTAACCTCCTTATACCCATCTTTATCTCTAACCTCCTTTAACCCACCTCTCTCTCACCTCATTATACCCATCTTTATGTCTAACCTCCTTTTACCCATCTTTATCTCTAACCTCATTTTACCCATTTTTATCTCTCACCTCATTATACCCATCTTTATCTCTAACCTTCTTATACCCATCTTTATCTGTAACCTCCTTATACCCATCTTTATCTCTAACCTCCTTTAACCGACCTCTCTCTCACCTCATTATACCCATCTCTATGTTTAACATCCTTTTACCCATCTTTATCTCTAACCTCCTTTAACCCACCTCTCTCTCTCACCTCATTATACCCATCTTTATGTCTAACCTCCTTTTACCCATCTTTATCTCTAACCTCCTTTAACCCACCTCTCTCTCTCTCACCTCATTATACCCATCTCTATGTTTAACATCCTTTTACCCATCTTTATCTCTAACCTCCTTTAACCCACCTCTCTCTCTCACTTCATTATACCCATCTTTATGTCTAACCTCCTTTTACCCATCTTTATCTCTAAACTCCTTTAACCCACCTCTCTACTCACCTCATTATACCCATCTTTATCTCTAACCTCCTTATACCCATCTTTATCTCTGACCTCTTTTACCCATCTTTATCTCTAACCTCGTTTTACCCATCTTTATGTCTAACCTTTTACCCATCTTTATCTCTAACCTCCTTTAACCCACCTCTCTCTCTCTCTCACCTCATTATACCCATCTTTATCTCTAACCTCCTTTAACCCACCTCTCTCTCACCTCATTATACCCATCTCTATGTTTAACATCCTTTTACCCATCTTTATCTCTAACCTCCTTTAACCCACCTCTCTCTCACCTCATTATACCCATCTTTATGTCTAACCTCCTTTTACCCATCTTTATCTCTAACCTCCTTTAACCTACCTCTCTCTCTCTCACCTCATTATACCCATCTTTATGTCTAACCTCCTTATACCCATCTTTCTCTCTAACCTCTTTTACCCATCTTTATCTCTAACCTCGTTTTACCCATCTTTATCTCTAACCTCGTTTTACCCATTTTATCTCCAACCTCCTGATACCCATCTTTATCTCTAACCTCCTTATACCCATCTTTATCTCTAATCTTGTACCAATCTTTCTCTCTAACCTCCTTATACCCATCTTTCTCTCTCACCTCTTTTACCCATCTTTATCTCTAATCTTGTACCAATCTTTCTCTCTAACCTCTTATACCCATCTTTCTCTCTAACCTCTTTTACCCATCTTTATCTCTAATCTTGTACCAATCTTTCTCTCTAACCTCCTTATACCCATCTTTCTCTCTCACCTCTTTTACCCATCTTTATCTCTAATCTTGTACCAATCTTTCTCTCTAACCTCTTATACCCATCTTTCTCTCTAACCTCTTTTACCCATCTTTATCTCGAATCTTATACCCATCTTTCTCTCAAACCTGTTTTTCCCATATTTCTCTCTAATTTCCTTTTACCCATCTTTCTTTCTCACCTCCTTTTACCCATCTTTATGTCTAACCTCCTTATACCCATGTTTATGTTTGACCACTTTTACCCATCTTTATCTCTAATCTCCTTTTCCACATCTTTTTCTCAAACCTCTTTTACCCATCTTTATCTCTAATCTTATACCCATCTTTCTCTCTAACCTGTTTTACCCATCTTTCTTTCATACCTCCTTTTACCCATCTATATGTCTAACTTCCTTCTACCCATCTTTATGTCTAACCTCCTTTTACCCATCTTTATGTCTAACCTGCTTATACCCATCTTTATGTCGAACCTCCTTTTACCCATCTTTATGTCTAACCTCCTTATACCCATCTTTATGTCTAACCTCCTCATACCCATCTTTATGTCTAACCTCCTTTTCCACAACTATCTCTCTAACTTCTTTTTCCCATCTTTCTCTCTAATCTCCTTTTACCCACCTCTCTAGCCTCTTCATACGCACCTATATTAACCTCCACACCCCCTCTCTAACCTCTTTATACCAACCTCTCCAAATGCTTCCTATGAAAATACATTTTAACTTTGTGACAACTTCCCAACAATGCTCCTCCTCTACAAGAATGCACATCCTGAAGAAAAGTCTGAACAACAAGCCATTGTGGATTACAAGAAGCACCGAGCTCACGATTTCATCTTCCAGGTCACGGATGTACTGGTGGACTTCCTTGGCAGCGAGGAGCTTGTTCCGGCGTTCACGCATCAGGTTGAGCAGCTGTTTGAAGCGCGTCTCGACGTTCATCCACTTTCCAGCGACCCCATCTTCATCACCTCCATTACCCTCGTGATGCAAAACCTCAGCCTGGCTCTGAAGCTCCTCCAACTCCTTGCTTCGCACCTCCATCTGGTTCTCCAGCATCTGATCATCGACACACAAAGTAAGATGGACCTGCGATGCCATTCGACCCCGCCATTTCAGCCGAAGCAACGGGACATTTTAAAGTCAATTAGAAGAGGTACCCGGCATTGTCCGTTGCTGTTCTCATCACGTCGGTGGTTTTAGCATCCTGTTTTTGCGGACTGCCGAACATCTGATTGATAAAAATCATGTGAATAAATTATTAAACTATCATCTGGTTTTTTTTTTGTTCGTATTCTTTTCTCACCTGTGTTGCGAGTAGAGCAACCTGCTTTGTGATGCTTTAAAAGGCGGTGTATAATCAGAAATGCTGTTTGACATGGTGATATATTACTGTTGTTCTTACTCTCATTCACAGAGCGGTTTGTGTGTTTGTTTGTCACGCTACTCCTCCGACAGTTCTGGTATGGGCCAATTACATCCACACTTACTAAATAGGATCACCATTACTCCAATTAATGTGTAGGGGAGTTTTTATATTTGCCCCGGAGGTCTTGGGAGGGAAGGGGCAACGGAATTTCTCAATGTAAATGTGTATCATGGAGTTCCCTGGTATAACATGGAGTTCCCCGGTTCCTCCAGGTGTTCCCTGGTATTACATGGAGTTCCCTGGTTCCTCCAGGTCTTCCCTGGTATTACACTGAGTTCCCTGGTATTACATGGAGTTCCCTGGTTCCTCCAGGTGTTCCCTGGTTCCTCCAGGTGTTCCCTGGTATTACATGGAGTTCCCCGGTTCCTCCAGGTGTTCCCTGGTATTACACGGAGTTCCCTAGTTCCTCCAGGTGTTCCTGGGTATTACAAGCCTCCACCATTTGCAGTACAGTATTCCTGTCCCCACGTTTTCCAGTGCAGTGAGGCGTTTTGCATGATAAGCTGTCGGTATGTTTTTGCTTCTTGCACGTAACCCGGGTTATTTATTTATTTTGCGATACAGAGCTGCCAGTTGCCTATACACTGCCCAAGTAAAGGTATGCGTCAGTAGAACGTGTTGCTTGCTTGGAACAAGATCGCCCGTCGAGAGGGTACTCTGCTGGTAACGGATAATCGAACCTTCTGAGCTGATCGCCGAATGTCATCATTCGTTTGGCAATGCGTACCTATCATCAGGTACCAAAGGTTCGTACATTCAAGTAAATGAACCCACCTGTTGGTTGTTTAACAGTATGTTCACACTGGTGAGATCTTTCCCGAAGTCATCGGAGGTCATCCGATTCCCCAAGTCGTCGATCCACATTGCCAGACTGTCACAGCTCCGTGCGAAGAGCGCTGCGCGGTCGGCCTCGAAGAGGCGCTGCGCTTTCACTTGCGTGGTCATCTCCAGGTGCATCCAAAGACTTGACAACAACGTGAGTTCCCCCTGCACCGCCTCTCTCATGTCTGGCTTCTCCGCCATCAGCTGCTTCCCGACCTGTTACACAAGCAAAAGAAAGAGAAAACTCCACCTTACGCCCTGTTCTCCGTTAAACGCCGCTCATCGTTTAACGGCTGCAGAGGATTCTTGCAGAATGAATGATAATGATAAAAAAACAGATGGGATCTCCTTAAACGATGTTGCGTATCCATCATCCTTGGAATGCAATGGTGACTCGGGTTAGGGCAATGATATACTTCCATGGCCTAGCCCTCGATGTTACACTGCCAGTTACAAACAAGGAAGGAATATCATGTTAAACTTAAAAGGACTAAAAATTCCCAACTAAAATTTTAAAGGAAATGTTTTCTATCCCGAGCAATGGCCCTTCACACCTCCCACGATATGTGCACTCGGTATAAAGCACAAAAATGGAATGAAAAGTGTCACCGTCATCAGGTAAGAAGGAAGAGGTGTTTCCAGTCGTAAGGAGTACAACATGGTGCTGAACCGTGAGACTCAGGCCAGACCTCTGAGCCCCCAGAGTGAATAGAATGTGGTTTTAAATGATTGCACATCCTTCGGTTAAAACCAAACCATTGACGCGCAATGGCACACATCACCTTTGTGATCTTGTCCAACAAGTCCTTGTTGGAGGCCAGCTCGGCTGTGAAGGCCTGGTGCTTCCGCCACTTCCGGTGTACGTTTCGTGCCTTGTCATATGACATGTCCTGAGCAGTCAGCATTTTCTCCTTGATCCACAGTGTAAGCTGTGGATGTAGGGTGTTTAGAGACAATGGTTACACATTGATGCTACTTTCGGCCAAACCATGCAGGTACAACATTAGATTGAGGTGGTTTTGTGATGGTCTATTGGTCAGAAGAAACAACGGTACAGCCAAGTAGGACGAAGTATTACTCTAATGATAATTATTGAAACAAGAAAGAGCAGACATAGTCTCAGGTGACGTTTCGTCCGTGACCCACAAACTTCTTCAGGTCGTGTGCCAGCACAAGCCGTGTGCCAGAATCACGTGGATATACACGACTGATTGTGCGATCCCTTCCCTGCTCGAGTAATTCTGGGGGAGCACCGGGTCGCTTCTGCCTCCTCCCTGGACCCCAGTTGGACGGTGTGTCGATAAAGCGTGTTGGCGAACTAATCATCTGTGAGCGAGTCAGCATGAGTTGCACACAATCATGTGGTAAATGTATTTTTGAGTCTGATCGATCATGGAAATTACAAAACGGCACTTTCGGTGTAATTTCTTGACTTCCGGTTCCGGGTTGCACCACGTTTGTTGCTGCTGCGTGAATTTCTCCCTCCAGCTCAACAAAGCTAAGTTTTCCGGACCAGATACATTGTATTCTAACATTATATTTTCATTCCTTTATTGCTGGTCGTGTTTTCGTCCAATATTCTGGGCCAAACCGTACTTTGTTGTGTGGAATTGTTCAATTTGTGTCCCTGGTTAAGTCCGACCGACTCGTGCAGGGCTCGGCGAGACGGGTTGTGCCCTCTGCCTCCATTTTCGATTGTACGTGCTTCGTTTTCGCTCCTTTTCTCCCAGGTATTGTTACTTCTGATCCCTCAGCTTCATCCCTTTCCCCTCTTCACTCCAAAAAACCCCTTTCTTCACACAAAAAAACAATAACAGGAAAAAAAACCGACTCCCAAATCCGGAATCACTTTTCACATCCACTCATTTGTTCCTCTCTTTATTTCCCGCCTGTGAAAACAACATTCACATTCTCTTCAATTTTATTCTTCGGTCCACGTCTTCAAGAGAGCTGTTCACCACCATCTCAGATCATCCCCAATCCAAAACAATGACCTTTTCTACCACCGTTAAACCACCACCCTCCCATACCCCCCCCACCACCTTCCCCCACCCAAATTTACAGATGTTCTTCCCTGAGAGTTTGCTTCTGCATCCATCTTATCCACATTATCCCCCTGCATTCGACCGTACTCCTTATCCTACCCACATCCCTGGTTGTCTGTCTCTGTCTATTTTGTCGCTCAGCCTTGCTGTTGGTATTTCTCCCTTATCCTCATGCTGCTCCTTTTGTTCTGTTCTATTGCATATATGGACACCCCTTCTAATTAGTGGATTCGGCTGTTTCAGCGACACCCATTGCTGACAGGTGTGTAAAATCAAGCACACAGCCGTGCAATCTCCATCGACAAACACTGGCAGTAGAATGAGTCGTACTGAAGAGCTCGGTGACTTTCAACGTGGATCATCAAGGTGTGGGAGGAGATACCGTCGGACATCATCAAGAGAGCATTTCTGAAAGGCTGCATCTCCAATAGCATGAACGGCACAGAGGACGACATCATTTGGGAGGAGGAGGCTGCGAATGTCGGTGACAGTGACGTGGACTTACTCCACCCTGACTCGGACAAGGAGTTACGTGCCGTCTTCGACGAGGAAAGCATTGACGAGGATTTCGATGGGTTTGGTTGAAAAGCTTCATCAAACACAAACGGCCCTTTTCCGGCCCACAGATCCACAAGACATGAGTATATCCAGTATATATATATATATATATATATATATATATATTTGTTTCACGATAATTTGCCGTAAGTCACATGGTGTTCGGACAAAGAACAAATGGTCATTGTGTGTTTGTGCTTAAATCGTGGATTCTCGAGAGTGGATGACATGTGCTGATGGCATGAATGTTTTCGGGGACGACAAAAGTAATTACACTTGCCTCTTGGGAATCTTGTAAGAACCTCTGCAATTCCCTGTTGTCTTGCAGCTGGAGCTTGACATTGACCGCCATCTTGCGGTTTGCCCACTGCCTGTGGGGATAAAATTCAACACAAAACCATGAAGCTTAATACAAAAATTAATAAGCTTCCGGTTCTGGGTTTGGAGTGTCGGTCTACTTCGGGGCTCTCTTCTGACGATCTCAAAGTTAAGTTTCCGGTCGTTATATGTCCCGTTTAAACTGTATATTTTATCACCTAAAATCCTAAATGTTACTGTGTGTTCCTAGTTCGGTTTTTTTTTCAAAAATCGTGCTATTTTGTGAGTTTTCGTCGACCTTGTCTTACCGGGTGCTTGAGGCCTACCCATCCCTCCCCTTGGTGTACGATCATGTATATTTGTATTTTCTCCCCATTACCTTCAATTTCCATCTTCCTCACTTTCCCAACGTCCCCCATCCCTCCAAACTAAACCCTCTATTTCTTCTCTTAAATCCAAAAAAAACGACCTTTGTCCTTGCACACTCACGAGTCCCGATCCTTCTTCTTCTTCTTCCTCCTGCCGGCACACTATCTTTATTCTACTGAGCTGACCCTCTCTCGCCATTACCTTCACGATTTCTTCCGACAACCTTCCATTCCCGAATATTACTTCTTAAAAAATTCATCAAAAAATAATAATCTTCCTTGTATCCTTTCGATCCATACACCTCCTGTAAATACATGTCTTTCTACTCTTCCTGGTACTTTTCATCGACCCAGCAGCTTCACACTGCGTTTACAGTTCCAAATTCACCATACACTTCCATGATTTTACTTCAACCTTCCCTTTTCCGAATGCTACGCAATCCTTATTTAAAATAAATAATTTCACTTTTGACTATACACCTCCCATAGCCACGTGCTTCTCCCATAACCACGTGATCTTTTACACCCCCTGCGTTTACCTATCCAAATTCACCATTCACCTCACGATTTTTTCTTCAACACTTCCTTTACCTAATCTGATGAAAACTCTCTCAAACAATAATAATAATAATAATAATAATAATAATAATAATAATAATCACTAGCCGAAACCCCGTCACAGCCGGATTCCGTTCCATGAGCCCAATATGACAACCAGTGGCGGCTCTTGCAAGAGCCGGATCCCAGTCGATGTACTCCATGGCCTTACCTAATGAGGCCTACAAAACGTCCTTGTACATGACATTTTTGGTGTACACTACTCCTTGTGAAGAAGTCCCCTGATTTGTGCACGTGTCTACTTTGACGTACACCGTGTCATAACTTCTCAGGTCACAGTGCCGAGAAAAACGTGATGCGACCGCAAGGAGCACAAAATTGGTCCCTCAGTATTAATATATAGATAATAAAAAACGATCTCTTATAATGCTTCATCTTCCTCTTTCATACGTGTGGCACTCTTTACTACATCATAATGCACTACTCTTCTCCTATTTCAACAGACTGCTCTCAATTCGACCTTTCCTTCATACCTTGCCTTACAAATCCAACTAAAACAGCGTTTCTTCTCTCCATTTCTCTGAATTCGGCTTCATTGCATCCCTCAAGATATGTGTTTAATCGCATCTCTGACCAAAAACTTTTTTAAAACCCCAGTTTGCTATGAGTGTTCACTTTCCATCAACCATTCTTTTTTCCAATTTCAGTGCCAACTCACCCCTCACTCTCAAAGCAACCATCACACCCTTCTCCCTCCAAGCCTCCCTCTCACCTTTCTCAAAAACTCCCCTTCACTTTTCTCCCTCAACTCTCCCCACTCACCCTTATCCTACCATTCACCCCCCTCACTCACCCTTCTCAAAGTTGCCCCCCTCTCATGCATAAAGTAGCCTCCTTCCACAGCCCTCTCACCTCCATCTCTTCACACCACCTCCTCAAATCCTCAACTGCCTTCTGCTCCCTCTCTTGTCACCCCTCTCCCCCAACACCACAGAGCCTTTTCTCCTCCTGATCCGGCTCCCTCCCCGAACTATTCTGCACTCACCCACACTTTCAACAACCCTCCTTTCCTCCCCTCCTCGTCCCTTGTCCTACCCTCCACCTCCCCTCCCACCCCCTGCACCCAAAGCCTCCTTCCCTCCCTCTTCATCAACAGTGTGGAACTCAAATATCCGGGGCCGTCGCTCAAACTTTTCAGATCTTTCCATACAGGTTGCCACTGACAAACCAGACATCATCTGCCTAACAGAAACTTTCCTCCCCCAAGACGTGTCTGACTCCCAAGTATCTCTCCCTGGTTACTCCCTCCTCCGGTATGACAGACCTGAGCCTCGTCCTGGTGGAGGAATTGCTCTCTTCATCAAAGACTCTATTCCTCACTCTCCATGCACTGCCCTCACTCCCCCACACCCCCAAGAATACCTCTGGCTCGGGCTTCCCCTCCACTCCCACCTCATGTTTATATGTGTACTGTACCGTCCACCAAACAGTGATGACTCCATCTGCACCTCACTATCCGAAAACATGGACCAACTTCTATCCTCTCATCCAAACTCTCTCTTCCTCATATGTGGCGACTTCAATTGTCATCATGCCAGTTGGCTTGGTGTGGGTACCTCTCTCACCTGTCATGGCACTTCAGTGCCATGTTCCCTGCCCCATCCCTCTCCCTTTCACAGATCTAATGCCTCTGTTCCGCACTGTTTTGTCCTTCCCACTCCCGCTCCTCTTGTCTCATGCCCCCCTTACTGTGCGTTGTGTGTTAGCTTTCATACGAGCCTCGACAAGGTATACAAAAAAAACAAAACAAAAATAAACCAATGTCACCCGCAGGGTGACCCGTATCTTGCCAAAAGGTGACCACGTGTGACTTCTATAAGGTCACACTGAGGTGAACAGAGCTGCTATCCACCAGGAGCGACTCCTTGAGGAATATCTGCCGACGAGAGATTCCGATGAGAATCGTTCTGCAGAGTAACCATGAAAAATATGCATTTGCCTCATAACGTCACCAAATGACGTCATAATGTCTCAAGCTTGACATATCTAGAAAGCACTCATCGAGGTGTTTAATTTGAGGTACGACACGATATGGTTCATAAAACTTGAAAATTTGACCTGAGGGTCAAATATGTTTGACCTTCGGCGTTAACCATGAAGGTCAAGGCCAATCGCCACCAAAAATGAATCAGCTGAGCACTAGACCATGACCTATATTCCCATGAAGTTTGAAGACGATCCAATCAAAATGACTCAAAAAATAAGGGTTTCGTCGACTCCCCTGATTTGCGACAAAGTGACCTTGACCTTTGACCTTGACCTTCAAAATTTTATGCGCTGAAAGGGACCTCAATAGGACTCTGATATGCGAAGTTACAAAAATTTCCAATAATAACTGTGCTCTGCAGAATTTTTTACACGTGATTACAGACAAAAAAAAAACAAAAAAACAAAAAACATACAAGCTGACTAACATATCTTGCAAAAACTTCGATTTGGCAAGATAACAAACAAACATTTATTCTACGAATAGCCACCTCTGACTATCTGCCTGTGACTTCAATTGTCATCATGCCAGTTGGCTGGGTGTGGGTACCACTCTCAACAGCCATGGCACTTCAGCAATAGACTTCTGCGACTCATTGGGACTGACTCAATTGGTCAACTTCCGGATCCGGATCTCAAACGATGGTACTCCATCTCTTCTGGATCTGATTTTGACCAATTTCCCTGAAAATATCTGTTCTTTCTCCGCTCCAATCAGTTCTTCTGACCACGTCCTTGTCAAAGTAAACATCTCTCTGGCTGTTATTCGAGATCCACCTCAGGCCAACTGGCAGGGTCTCCGAGCAGCCATCAAACTTCCAGACTGATCTCCCATCGCTACTTTCTCCAACATCAACTCGTCCTGGGAATTCTTTCAAAGAAACTTGCTCTCCCTCATGCACAGATTTATCCCCTTTCGTCTTCAGTTGTCCTACCCTTCCTCCTGCCCATGGTTCACTGAAGCTTGTGGCGAAGCAAATGTCCTAAAATAACTTGCCTTCACCTCATGGAAGGGTAATCCAACTGAAGAAATCTCAGTTCCTTCCACAAAGCTTGGAACAAGTGTGTATCTACCCTCAGGAGAGCCAGAAAACATCATCTTTCTCATCTCAAGTCTGAACTTTCAAACCTCTCTCTCCCTCCTCTAACTTCGTCAGAGGCCATTTCAGTGGCTTTGACTGACAGCATTTGGAAAAAAATATTTTTTTAGATCGAGAAAGTAATAAAAACTTAACACCTGTAAGTAAAATTATTTCCCTCGACAAATGGTTTTACACAAATGCAAGGGAAATATAATTTGATCTCCCGACCTCATGTGAACGAAAAATAAATAAAAGGCATCGGTGTCACACACCCGAGTATCTCACACACACCCGAGGCCCTGCGGATGGGTATCACAAACACGACTGAGCATTAACAATGGAGAGACTTGCAAGCGAGGAGGAATATGTAGATTAAAGTAGATCTGACATTGAACGATCTACGTTGACATAGATCTGCGTGGACCAACACACTCACCGACGGGAGCACAAACCGACTGCAATAGCTTTCCCCGTCTAGTCGTGAACGGGTGAGACTCGCGAAACATAAGAGAAGAAATACCGGTACGTATCTTGTCCAACTCAGACAAAACTGCGGGAGGACAGACATGTCCGCGAAACTTCGCAAACCTTTGATCGATAGAATCGATTATCTCCTGGATTTTTCCTGCGAAGATGTTGTTCTCGGCAAAGAGCCCCCAGCCGGTCTCAACCACAGCGTTTATCTGTTCATGGTTCGCATCCATGGTCGTTTTCAGGTCCTCGAGCTTCTTGATGGCCTTCTCGGCAGCCTCGAATGTCACGGGCATCTCCGTGTGGCTCAGGATGTGCTCCTGGGGTAGATGAGATCAATCGTTCGTTAAAACGAAGCAAAGATGGCAAAGAAGCTGAACTGGGACTTAGCAAGGCCTCATCTGGAATATTGTGTTCGGTTTTGATCACCACCTTTCAGGAAGGACGTGGCGACTTACCATCGAGTGAGTTCAGCACGGACAGCTACCAGATTGATTCTGGGGCCGAGCTGCACGAAGCTACGAGGGGTGGCTGAAGAACTAAGCCATGAAGGACTTCATACATGAGAAAGGAGGTGATTAAAAAGTGATATGATTGAGATGTTGAGGATAATGAAAGGTGCAGAAAAATTTAAGTGCAGAGTTTTTTCAGTGGAGTAGACAGTGATGGGACCAGGAGCCATTCCCTGAGAGTGAAGAAGAGGAGAGTTAAGAAAGCAGTAAGACAGGGGTCTTTTACTCAGAGTAGTTCATGCATGGAATGGTCCACCTGGAAAGGTTGTGGCAGCAGAAACAGTCGATAGGTTTAAATTAGAATTAGATCGGTACCTGGAAGTTATGGAGATCCAGGGGTAGAGGGATGTTGCCAGGACTTTTAGGTAGTTTGCGTATGGATGAATGATTGGATGATATAGTGGTTGTGATGTCTGTTTGAGGGTCTTGTCAAATGTGCTGTGGTTGTTGTGGTGAATGTGCTGTTGTTGTTTATTCATTCCTCACCCAACAGCCATCTTTATCCCTTCAATAAATATTTAAACGACAGTTCACCTTGTCTTGAGAAAAGGGAAATGGGAAGGGTCTTAATTTTTTAATGCAAGGTCTAAGGCTCGTTATGGAGTGTGCGCATGGAGTAGTTCAGGGACGGACAGACAGAAACACTCCTGATTTATAATACTAGTACGTGCCCGTACGTGCAAAAAAAAACTTTCAAACCGCGAGCCAGAAACAATAACCACGCAGGCCGTTCCTTTGCTCTCGCGTGCCAGTACATGTGTGGCCATACGTGCAAACCAAAAAAATTAAAAATAAAAAACTTTCAAACAACTACACAGGCCGTTCCTTGGCTCTCGTAAATGACGACTGGATTGGGGCATTGTGTTTATCGATAAATGCGCAGAAGAAATCGAGAAATTATTAGAATACATTAAGTCATCACTATCCGGAAGTGGTGCGTGTCCGTACGGAATGTTCACGTGCATTCCACGAATTATCGCTTGCATTGAAGTCACAACTGCTGTGATACTTACACACACAGAGTTAATTAAAATCCAAATTAAAATCAAGTTTACCTCCCTGTCTTTGCTTGCCATGACATTAGCTGCCATTGACCATTGCCACTCCTACGCCATGGTAACTAAGGCACTGATGCCCATCATAACCGGCACGGCCCGTGACGTCATCGTCGGCCGGCCACGCACTGGCCTACGCAGCAACGTGTCCTTTCATTGGTTGGTAAATAAATGGCCATAACTTTGGAAGCACTTGTCCGATTAATATCACACCTTGAAAAGGCACATCCACAGGGCCCCAGCAATATACCTGGCAAGTTTCAATTAGATCGGCCCAGTGATTGTCGAGAAAACAGCGGTCACAGACACACACACACACACACACATTGCTGGAATTATAGATAGATAAATACCTGGTGGATTAAGAAGCCTTCAGCTCGACGGGCATCCTTCAGTAAGCTCTGATACCCATGCGCCTGGGACAAAAGAGCGAGCCGGCTGTCCCACGCTTGGTGGAGATCGTTCCAGCCGGTATTGAGGGCTTGCAGCCGCTGCCGAAGGGACACGTACTGTGCGTCGCTGCGATCATGGCTCATGGCCTCGCCCTCTTCGCAAATCCGCATGTAGTCATCCTCATGGTTGTCCACCTCGCTGCGTACGGTGTGGTGTTGCGCAAGCAGCTTTTCGGCTTCCAGCAGCGTACTCGGCGTGTCCTCGGACGTGATTGCTGTATGTGTCGAAGAGAGCCAACCCTGGTAGAAGAGAGGACGGGACGATGAGAAGAGAATGAGCGTGAAGCAAAAGGACGGTAATGGTGCAGGTAAGCTGTTTATGAACAACTCAGGCAAATGTTCGACCGACATTCGGTGAAAACTTGACACTGCTTCCACTCGACAACTGCACAGGTACACCTACGAGAACATTCCTGAAAATGTCTTCAATAATCCTTCACCATAAACATAGTTGAGAGTCCAGGGAATACTTTACCCCGAAGTCTTGAGAAAAAGGACAGGGGAAGGGTCTTTTAAACTCTTGCAGATTGCATGTCCGAGCCCGATCCCACCACCTGGACACGATTTCCTCTGACGCAGACAAAATGGCGGGTCATAGTCATTGGCTACGACCCGCCATTTTGTCTGAGTCTCAATAATCCCCAACGCTGACATTTGTTTAGTCGAGAGGGTGTAAAATGATTAAATAATTTGTCCAAGTACTGCCATACTGTAGGTTTTTCTTTGAAGTTCTGCAGTGCTCAAGTACGTAATTAAATTGAAATAAAATTAGGATTTTAAGTTTTGTACAAACATATTTTTCAGAAGTTTGCCGCCGTTGATGCACCGTCTTTTACACCGCCTTATTTAACACATCACTCGAGTCATTCGTGCCTGTTGTTTGTGTCCTTTATGACGTCCCTAAAAACAGCAAGGTTTCTGTTTGTTATGATTTTGAATTTTGATTGATTGCCAGGCAGGCAGACACTAAAAAATAATTACCTTACTCGTCTCGGGATGTGCGATCGGGACGATATTCAGTACAATTTACCAAGTCCAGTCTAAGTACTGCAAAACTGCAGGTTCGTGTTCTGCAGTGTTCAAGACAGAACATTCAATTCATATTAAGTACGTAGTTCCTCAATCTTTGTCGACAGACAGAGTGAACCGATTGTTAACACCAATTGAAGCTTCGCGTGCTGCTTTGCTGACATCATTGATCCCAGAATCACAAAAGCATGAACCTCCTGTGTGAACCAGGACGGCGCAGACATTATGACGTCACACGTCTGAAGCACAGTGAAAGTAAAGTTTTGTTTCGGATTTCAGAATCCGGTCTGATGAATGCATCCACACATCCAGTTCATCAGACAGTTATTTCTTTAAATGCATGTTCAGATTAGTCCCGTCCCCATGTCTAATGGGATCTTAAATGTGATGCGTTGAGAATGGTGAAGAATAGATCCCCTCTCTTGTGGGAAGCTTTTTTCTTTATCACAGACACGTTTACACACATTTCTTTCGTGAGCTCTGACGCGCGTCCTTATTTTTCATCAGCAACGTTCTTTCGTGAGCTCCAGCGCCCGCCTTTTTTTGGAGTGCACGGGTCGTCATGGTAACCGTGCGCAAGTGGGGCGGGGTGAGCTTGGGGCGGACTGCGCCGGCCGGGACGGACCGCAGATATAAAACGAATTGGAGGTCCGTTCTGAAGTGAGAAGTGAGAGGAAAAGGGCGAGAGAAGTGAGAGGAAAAGGGTGAGAGAAGAGAGAGGAAAAGGGTGAGAGAAGTGAGAGGAAAAGGGCGAGAGAAGTGAGAGGAAAAGGGCGAGAGAAGTGAGAGGAAAAGGGCGAGAGAAGTGAGAGGAAAAGGGCGAGAGAAGTGAGAGGAAAAGGGCGAGAGAAGAGAGGAAAAGGGCGAGAGAAGTGAGAGGAAAAGGGCGAGAGAAGAGAGAGGAAAAGGGCGAGAGAAGTGAGAGGAAAAGGGCGAGAGAAGTGAGAGGAAAAGGGCGAGAGAAGTGAGAGGAAAAGGGCGAGAGAAGTGAGAGGAAAAGGGCGAGAGAAGTGAGAGGAAAAGGGCGAGAGAAGTGAGAGGAAAAGGGCGAGAGAAGTGAGAGGAAAAGGGCGAGAGAAGTGAGAGGAAAAGGGCGAGAGAAGTGAGAGGAAAAGGGCGAGAGAAGAGAGAGGAAAAGGGCGAGAGAAGAGAGAGGAAAAGGGCGAGAGAAGTGAGAGGAAAAGGGCGAGAGAAGTGAGAGGAAAAGGGCGAGAGAAGAGAGGAAAAGGGCGAGAGAAGTGAGAGGAAAAGGGCGAGAGAAGAGAGAGGAAAAGGGCGAGAGAAGAGAGGAAAAGGGCGAGAGAAGTGAGAGGAAAAGGGCGAGAGAAGAGAGAGGAAAAGGGCGAGAGAAGTGAGAGGAAAAGGGCGAGAGAAGAGAGAGGAAAAGGGCGAGAGAAGTGAGAGGAAAAGGGCGAGAGAAGTGAGAGGAAAAGGGCGAGAGAAGTGAGAGGAAAAGGGCGAGAGAAGAGAGAGAGGAAAAGGGCGAGAGAAGAGAGAGGAAAAGGGCGAGAGAAGAGAGAGGAAAAGGGCGAGAGAAGAGAGAGGAAAAGGGCGAGAGAAGTGAGAGGAAAAGGGCGAGAGAAGTGAGAGGAAAAGGGCGACAGAAGTGAGGAAAAGGGCGAGAGAAGAGAGAGGAAAAGGGCGAGAGAAGTGAGGAAAAGGGGGAAAGAAGTGAGAGGAAAAGGGCGAGAGAAGTGAGAGGAAAAGGGCGAGAGAAGTGAGAGGAAAAGGGCGAGAGAAGTGAGAGGAAAAGGGCGAGAGAAGTGAGGAAAAGGGCGAGAGAAGTGAGAGGAAAAGGGCGAGAGAAGAGAGAGGAAAAGGGCGAGAGAAGTGAGGAAAAGGGCGAGAGAAGTGAGAGGAAAAGGGCGAGAGAAGAGAGAGGAAAAGGGCGAGAGAAGTGAGAGGAAAAGGGCGAGAGAAGTGAGAGGAAAAGGGCGAGAGAAGTGAGAGGAAAAGGGCGAGAGAAGAGAGAGGAAAAGGGCGAGAGAAGAGAGAGGAAAAGGGCGAGAGAAGTGAGAGGAAAAGGGCGAGAGAAGTGAGAGGAAAAGGGCGAGAGAAGAGAGAGGAAAAGGGCGAGAGAAGTGAGAGGAAAAGGGCGAGAGAAGAGAGAGGAAAAGGGCGAGAGAAGAGAGAGGAAAAGGGCGAGAGAAGTGAGAGGAAAAGGGCGAGAGAAGAGAGAGGAAAAGGGCGAGAGAAGAGAGAGGAAAAGGGCGAGAGAAGTGAGAGGAAAAGGGCGAGAGAAGTGAGAGGAAAAGGGCGAGAGAAGAGAGAGGAAAAGGGCGAGAGAAGAGAGAGGAAAAGGGCGAGAGAAGTGAGAGGAAAAGGGCGAGAGAAGAGAGAGGAAAAGGGCGAGAGAAGAGAGAGGAAAAGGGCGAGAGAAGTGAGAGGAAAAGGGTGAGAGAAGAGAGAGGAAAAGGGCGAGAGAAGTGAGAGGAAAAGGGCGAGAGAAGAGAGAGGAAAAGGGTGAGAGAAGAGAGAGGAAAAGGGTGAGAGAAGCGAGCAGGAAGCGAGTGTAAGTGCGCAAAAAAGGAGAAAAAAGTGAGCGTGTGATGCGCGTGTGGGTGTCTGACCAGCACCAACGAGTCAATTCGTCCTTCCCAGTGCTTGAGCAAGCGAACGTGTGGTGCGCGTGTGGGTGTGAGCAGCGCCGATAACGAGTGAGGCACGGGTCAGTCACCAACGTGATGCGCGGGTCAGTCACCGATGGACCGTGTGGGTCACTGGATGTCAGCAGTTTCGTGAAGTGTGAGAAGCTGCCCGTGTCGCAGCACCAGGGTCGAAACCCACGACAGACGATCTCAGTGCCCTCCCAGAGGTCGGCTGGCATTCAAGGCTGTTCGCGAGAGGGTGCACGGCAAGGCTGGGTGCTGGCGACGGACGTGACACACACGCACACATTTCAGGACGTTTTCACTTCACGGACGACTACTCTCTGGTGGGCGAGACGATTCTCCCCCCCCCCACCCGCCCCTCCCCTGAATGATCTGTTGGGTATCCTTGTCTGTGTTTAGCTGTAAGTCAACCCCTGATAAACATCTGCTTTTTGTCTCTTTCCTGGCATTTTGATTGATTTTGCTTTGAAATTTATTCTTTATTTACTTCAGAAAATAAAAATTTATTTTTATTTTATTATTAATAAATCATTTATCGATTTCCAACCTGTCCGTTGTTGCCCTTTCCTTCCATTGGTCTGGCATTGTCCGAACGGAGATAGACTGGGAGGTAATTACCACAGATTTGACCAAAAATAGTCAGCACGCACCAGCGGTTAAAACGCCCGGCCGCCCTAATTAAAATCTAATCGAGATAACATTGGGTGCTTTGCCGAGGGCACGCTCCCCGCTCAGGTAACCACGTGACCTCTAGTTAAACGGCATAATTAGACGGTGGACACTGGAACTCGTGGTTAACTGGGTGGCGTTCATGGTTTTAAAACAACCCACCGCACCACAACGTTAATTGTGAGCGGTGGTCCCAGGTCTGGCTCCACCGAGACAACCGGTGATTAATCCCCCTGAGTGACAAGCTGGTGTCTCGGTGCCCGTGGCAGCAACAGTATTATTTCAAATAATAAATCCCATTGTATTTGTTATTTTACGGCCTGCCAGGACAGATTCGACTCTTAAAGGATTGAATATTCACCTTTGACCTGTCGTGCCATGGTTGGAATCCGAACTCAGCGAGAAACTACCACCCTGGCGTTCGGCATGCAGGGCGAGGAATCAATCGGATGGACGTTAAACTGGAGGATGCGTCTGCCAGCACTGCAGGAGTTGGTTCAAGCTTGGCCGGCAGATTCGTGAAAGACGTCCTTCCCCAGCCGATCCCACCAGACGGTGGGAATAATTGGGGCGGTTGAAGAAGTACGAGGAAGTATTAATAGCTCTGTCATTTTGATAATGTTAGGAAGAAAGAGGGGGTTCATGTGTGAAAAGTAAGGTGAAGAAACGAGTGAAGTTATGTGAGTCGGTTGTTTGCAAAAGAAACGTTTGTTGGGGAACAAGTCGAGGCCCATGGAAGGGCGAGGAGGCAGAGGGCACAACTTAATTTGCTCTTTCGTGGATATTTACACAACAATTTGCCAGAAGTCGAACAAAGGGAATAGACGCTTCCAAACGATTTTTAACCACACGTCTCCATCGCGTGCGTATATGCAAACTCTGATCGGTTCTTCCCGAAATTCCCGACCGTGCGACGTCAATTTCCAGGAGTAAACTACATGGGAAATTTATCAGACATATTAACTGGAAAGTGGGACTGTGGCCGAGCTGAACAGTTTGTTTTGTTTCCCACTGATAGGCCGGATCTGGATTTGGACATGAACCAAAGTCTAATTGGTTTGTTTTTGTGACCTCCCCAACTCATCCACCAAGTTTCATCCGAACCTGTCCATAACTGTTTGAGATATCATGCTCCTGCATATCCTATTGGGCCCTACATCTCAATGGTGAAGAATCACCGACAAAAACCCATTAAAAACAATCTCGTATCCGGATGCCTCCACTCTCTATACAAAGAAGATGGACAAAAACAAATAATCATGAAGCATTTCAAGCTCCAGGAGAATGGGCACCTGAAAATCGTCCAGGTCTCGTAACACCTTCTGCAGCTTGCTCGCCTCGCTGAGAGATTCATTACGCTCATGCAGGGTCTCCATGAGATCGGCCGACAGGGCCTTGATCTCGGCCACACAATCGCGGATGGCCTCGGCCTGCTCCGGGTGCTGCATAACCAGCCGCTCCGCCTCGCAACGCGTTTCCTCCAGCTTGGTCTGAATCAGGCGAGGAGGACACGGTCCAACGGGTGAACCGTAACCGATGAACGGACACAGCCGTAGTGAAAGAGATTGGGTGATTTTAAAAATAAAAGCTCCGTTTATACAATCAAACATTGTCGTCGGCTCATTTTGGATATGCAAATGATTCGCCAAAAGACCTCAAGAACCAAAATGTGAATGCTAAAAGTGAGCAGATTCTCCCATTCATGATGTCCTGAAATGCACTAAACAACAACAAACACAAACAATAAGGGACCAACATACTCGGCCGAGTCAACCTGTGGGTGTTCTTGAGGAATATGGAGGAAATAAATTTTAACTGAAGAAACATTACACCCAGTGATGTCATGGTTATTGTGTCCGCTCTCAGTCTGAGAGGTCGGTGGTTCGAACCCCTGTCGAGTAATACCAACGACTTTCAACAGAACGAGGTCGAGATCTGCAGCAGCATGTGCTGCTTCTTTCTTGACAATCAGCATTTAAGGTGATAATGTGGACAAATCCCTTGGATTGGTATCCCATGGGCAGGAGGAAGGAAGGGGGAGAGGTGGACTTCCTGATAACTGCAAAGAAAAATGCACCGCTACAAGGTGGCACATGGAGGATTCTGGGAAGTGACCCAGGTCAAGAGCTGTATTTTTCTGTAGTGGTGTGTGTGTGTGTGTGTGCTTATAACAACCCTTCCATGAGCATTCAGTAAGCTGGAATAAAAAAACAACAACAATTGAAAGGCCTACCTGAATACTGGTGAGGTCCCTCTCCATTCCTGCAAGCTTGCGCTGCAAGGCCGTGACTCCAGCCAGGTCTTTTCCAAACTCTTGGGATGATTCGATGACTTTGGTTTTTTCCTTAATCCAGGCCTTGGTCGCGTTTACTTGAAGGTGAAAGTTCTCGATGCTGAGGGCTGACTGCAATCCTTCTTTCTTCAGGTCCACCAACTCGAGAAATTTATTCCACCTATAGGCCCGGAGACAAGCCGACGTATCAAAGTACAACACGTGGAGTGTCGGATATGTCCGTTCACATACAGACTACGCAGAAGGTTTACACAACTAACGAGAGCAAGGAAAGCGAGATCAAAAGCACGGCCATACCTGTCATTCAAGCGACCCTGCTTCACCTTGACGTCTTGTTCTCCAGGATGACCGGCGCTGATGAGCTGAAGGGAAAGTCGGTTCACCACGGCGATATGTGCGGCCTCGCTGTTCACCTCGAGATCCAGGCTTTGGAAACTGGACCAAGCAACACACAAACCTTCAGCCAGACAGGTCCAAACTACAACCATCTCATTGTCTTGCCTCCACAAAATTGAGAGACCATGAAACGATAGAATCAAAATGAAATGATTTGACTCGCCTTGATGGACTTGAGGAAAGTCATTCACCGATGGAAGAGTTAATGAGAGGTTTCAATTCGGTCACAATCACAAAAACATCATCAGATGTTGAAACTCACCGGTGCTGTACCACCTCAAGATCCTCAAGGCATGCAGGTAGAATCATCCCGTTCAGCCATTGCTCTTTCTCATCAGTCCACAGATCGCAGATGTCCACCTGACTGTACACCTCGTAGAGAGCAAGCGCCTCCTGCAGGCACCGCTCGCGGCGGTGCGCTGCCTCCACTAACTCATTGTACTGTCGCTCCAACCCCACGAAGCGCCCCCGCCCACCGGCCTTGGTAGTTGACTTTCTAGTCGAGAGGGTTTGGACCTGTTCGCGCAGAGCGTCCACAGCTGGACTGTGGGGAGAAGAAGGACCGCACGTGAGATGACGTTCAGGACCATCCTGTTCTCCTGTATTGAAAATGCAATTTAATATTTTGCATCAAAACGACTGCAATTTGGTCGTCATCATCTGGGCGATGCAAGTACCTGGTGTGAATGACAAAATCAGAGCACGCATGGCGAGCCAAGAAGCTCTCTCTCACCGGTATCCAGAAATCTCCATCATCACGACCTTGTGTTTCTTGAGAAGTGTTTGAGTGGAGAACAAATCACTGCCGACGTCACCGCCAGACACGAGGCGCATCACGTCCGAGATCCAGGCCTCGAGGTCGTCCAAGTCCGCCGCAAACAGCCACGACATCTCAGCATCGCTTAATTGCCGCTTGCGCACCGTCGCGAGTTCTTCTAATCCGTCCCACATCTGCTGCATTTCAACCACTCTCTCGGCGATCTCACCGGCGCCGAAATGTCCCAGCTCCGTCATCACTTCACCTTCGCGCACCGTTTGCTTCATATGGATCCGGCGGCTCCTCAGCTCATCCTCAAAAGTCCGGTAACGTGCCAGGAGTCTTAAAACGCCAGTCCGGTCCTTCCCGACCTCCTGAGATAGAAGGAGAGGTTCGGTCTCGCGTATCCAGCTCACCAGTTCGTCCATCTCTGAAAAGAAACACCAGCGGTGCCACGATGCTTGCAGTTTGTAATGCCGCGCCGCCGCCATTGCACACAGCTTAGCATATAGGACCTCCAGGTGAACAACACATTCTTGGACGAGCTGTGGGTCACAGGGCTTGTAACCTGCAGACGGTGACACGAAACATTAGTTAAATCTCAATGGCACGTCTCCGTCATCGTTTTCAGGTTACACTCGACGGGATGTCGCAGAAAACAGGGTAAAAAGTTGGAGTTCACCACATTCTACAGCAGCGCCAAAACAATACAGCCACTCAGGGTCGAGTGCAATCTCTGTGTGAACAATTTCCTGTTCACACAACTCAGAGACATACATCGCAGACACACCGACGCGGTCACCGCGGCATCTCCGGCATTACGTTCGCAATGATCCTCCGAAGAGCACGTGTTCGGAAAACCCAAAAGGTGTTCTTGTTCTTCCACCTTTCAAGGGGGGGTGGGGAAGTCCTGTTTTTCAAAAGGAAGGTTATCGACGATACGCACCCTCCCCAACAACGACAAACTTCTGCGCAGCGTCATGCACATTGCGAATGCACTCCTCCTGCAGCCAAACATCCGCCTCGACGAGCATATGCTTCTGCAGCAGATCCTTCACACCCAGCAGGTGTTTACCGTAGTCCTCAGATTGCAGGTGTACCTGTGGAGCGCACAAATAAATATCACCAAGACTGTGGTTAGAAATAAATAAAGGACGGAGAGAGTCTGCAGGTCCCATCACCGCTCGTTTTCTCACACATCGGACGCGCACAGCAGACATGCGAACACGGGTTCCATCGGTATCGGGGTGACACCGACACGCACAGGAGCGTGATCTCTCCCATTTTCAACCTTTTCAAAACAGGAGATCCAAAACAATGACGAGATGGAGGCATTGAACAAGGCAGGGCCATGCCCAGGTCCCCAGATGATGTTACATCTGAGAATGAGCGATCCACATCGAAGGATATCTGCATGTGGACTCACACACCATATCGTGTGCTGCAGGTTTGCAAGTATTTTCTTGCCACTCGCGCAGAAATTTCATCTCGCACGTCGAGCTGATTCACTTAAACAATTTTGTGGATTCGATGATTCCATCGCATACCTTCAAGTCATCCATCCGGCCATTCAGGCCAATCATCTCCTGGAGGAAGTGCTGCAAACTGAGATGAGCATCGAGGCGGGAACGCCGTGTGGCCAGCATCTCCCGTAGGTGCTCCCACAGGTGCGTGACGTGATGAGACCTTGCGACTACGCGTCGGGTTTCGTGATATCCCTCCGTCTGGAGCTCGTGGGCCAAATCCAACATGGCTTGCACACGGTCTTCGTACGCAAAGACGTCCGCTTCGATCGCCTCGTGCTTCTTGGTCGCGGCTTCCACGGCTGCCAGGTCTTGGCCAAAGTCATCCTGCAGTCCCAAAAGCGAAGTGGTTTGCTCAGATGATGTTTTCGAAAAAGGCATCAAAGAGGAAGCGGAGATGGTGCTAGAGTGCTGAGGTCGGTTACCTGGAGCGCGAGGCGTTGGTTCTCCTGGAGCCACGTCTCACACCGCATCACCTTCTGGTCAAACCGAAGAGCCATCTGTTCCAATTTCTCCTGTCGAGTGAGCTGGACACTTAGGGTCAGTCTTCTCCTGTGTTCAGCCTTCTCGAGTCGCTCCCAGGCCTGTTCAGCGAGAACGATCGTGAAGAATGGTTAAGAGGTCAGAAGGAGTTTCCAACCTTTGTTCAAACTTTCTTCAAACAAACATCGGCGTGATGGAGGGTCCAACTGGTTGCTCATTTAATTTGCATCTCCCTCTCACCCCGGTAGAAACCGAATGTATTTGAATGTCGAGGGAGGGTCTTACTCGATTGATGTCCGAGACGAGCTTGCCCTCCCTTGGCGTGTACACCTTCTGGTTGTTGGCGCGCATTTCACTCTGGATTATGAACAGCAGGACCTCAAGGTCGCACTTTTTGGTGAACCTAAAGACACACAAGAGGACATCAATCAATACGCTTGGCTGCACGAGGTCAATCTATTGATTACATCTGCCGCGAGGAGAGATTCGCACGTGGCTCGTTGTCGATGTGCGTTTCTCATCAATATTTTAATCTTTATCGTGAAAAATGCTTGATCTGCTCCAACGACTCGACATCTCTTGAAAACAAAAGCAAAGGCAATATTGCATCGTCGCTCAAGCACGTTGATGCGCGCGGCTCCGATTGCACTGATTTGGCGTATAAGGTGGTTGGAAGCACCTTGTTACCGAAACGTGAAGCAGCAAGGTGGAGATTTTTTCTGGGACGAACAGTCGTCAAATTAAAGCAACAAACGAGGAAACAAAAAAAAAGACCCTGATTCTGTAAATATTGTCGCGTCCAGGGTCCGAGTTCAAACAATACCTGGACGGATGGCAAAGTTTCTCCCTTGAAGGCAAAAACCGAGATTCGGGAAGTAACGCTCGCGCGTTAACGAGCGCAATGGCGGAAAGGCGATCCACCCAGGAGGAGCACCGGGAGGAACACGGGGAGCACAGGGAGGAGCAACAGGAGGAGCACCGGAAGGAGCACAGGGAGCACCACAGGGAGGAGCACCAGGAGGAGCACCGGGAGGAGCACGGGGAGGAACAGAGCACAGGGCGCTGCTCCAGGACAGCTCAAGGGAGTTTATCCAGAACCCACTACAATTACACGAATAGTTTCTTCAAAATAATCACATTTAACGCACAAATATTTCCACACACGATAATGTGAAGGAAATAATAACAAACAAAAAAAATAATAATAATCCGATGGTCAAGGCCTCGCACACACAGACAAAGGGTGACAAAATGAAAAGAACCCCCCACCACTTTTAAGTACACTGGTGCTCAGCGTGGCCCTGTGCTGGTCCTCGTCGAACTCGGAATGGGGAACACTTCCACCAGAACGTGAGCACGCAGGCAAAATGGCGCCGTCACTTGTCGCAGAGCACACGCGCGCGCACGGTGGCGCTTCTCTCGCAGCTTTCCGCACGAAGGCTCCAAACGTCCCAGCCTTCCTCTTTCTTAAAAGGTGCCACCTGCCTTGTGCGGTCCTCACACTGACCTCGTGTGCATGTTCTGACAAACCAGGCGGGAGCCTTCCACACTCCACAGTGCAAAATGCTCGTGCCTCTCCTGTGCCTTCGACCACTTCCTTTCCTCGTCCCATGCAGTAGGAACCTCTCTCTTTTTTCCTCTTCTCGGCGCTCTATATCCCCTCCGGGGCGTGTCCTGCTCGCCATCAAACCCGGGAAGGCGGGGCTTCTCCTGTCTGTTGTCATTTCAGGAACGTGTCTCCAGCTTTACGGCCTTGCTTGAGATGTAAAAAAAAAGACATAGGGAAAATCACAGAGGGCAATCACGTACTGGGGGACTTCCTTTTACTCCCTAAGCTAATTAACTTAGGGTCCAACTGTGGTGACATGTGTGGTGAGATGTCAAAAATCCGGTAGGTCATGTCAAATGACCATGACAGTTCTCCCACCTCAGAGACTTCCAGCGGGATTCCGCATTACCGTGCAGGTTGAAGTCCTCGAGCCGAGTGAGTGCCGTGCCGGTGGCAATCGCACACGGCAAATATTAATATTTGGCCGAGCAAACAAACCACGTGATGCCAGCTATCTAGCAGTACAGGACCGCGACAAATGTCTATCTCACACAGATTACGTTAGACTACAATCAGGATAAAGTGCATTGGTGTAAAAAATAAAAAACCCAAAAGGGTCAGGAATATACAAGAAGCAAACAGTGGACAAAAATAACGATTCCTCAAACACGTCCACAAACCAAACGAATGATCGCAAAAGTCATAATTACTCAATTAATGTGACAGTGGATGGACTGGGGGGATTCAGCAGGCATTAAAGGAGTTCTACGCCAAATCAGTGAGTTGCTTTAGGGTCGCCTGACCACCTGCTTGGATGAGTCAATCGTCGGCCTTGGTGGCAGGAGAGAGGGATGAGTTGACGGGACGAGGCGTGACGTCGGCAGAACAGGTGTGGCTTTCTCCCTGCCAGCTTCATTGACAGCAGCCTCCCAGTGTTGTGTCGACTGTGTTCTCCGCCATGATTCTTGTAGTCCCCGCCTTTAATAACAACGCCCACCGACGTCACAGATGAGGATTCACGGCCCTTCCCTCCCTCTGACCATTGGCCCGTTACTCGGCTATTGGGCAAGATGATCACCTTCCCTGACCTTTCACCAAACTTGCAAAGTGACAGGGCCCCTGCGAAAGTCTCGAAAGTTCTCCCACCTCAGCTCGAGGGCTTGTAGTCTTCCTAGACGCGATAAAAGCACGTTAAGGAGGAATAATAAACGTAAGGACATGAAATAAGGATGTAGATTTTTAGATATAGACCTGAGGGTGGGTTTGACCTTTCTAACTACTAACAGAGCACCTGCCTGATGGGTGACCATGTTCCAAGCATGCGTGGAAAACTGAACCCCAAGCATGTTCACAACACTGGAAAACGTGGGGACAGGAATACTGTCCTGTCAATGGAGGGGACTTGTAATACCCTCCCACACCTGGAGGTGGCGCTACATGATACACATTTACATCGAGAATTTGTGTCACCCCCTTCACCCCCACCCAAAACCACCGGCAAAGACAAAAGCACCCCTGTAAAAAGTAAACCTTTTCGGAAGTTTACCGCCGTTGATGCAGCATCTTTTACATCACCTTGTTTAACACGTTACATTAGTTGTTTGTGCCTGTCGTTTGTGTCCTTTATGACGTCATTAAAAACTGTAGGTTTCCTGCTTGGAATGATTTTCAATTTTGTTTGACTGCCAGACAGGCAGACAGAGTGAAAATATGATCTCACTCCTCTCTGCCACCAGACGGCGGTCTTCTTGGGTTAACCTGAGGCGGTCCCTTCGGGTGGGTGCCTGGAATGTCCTATCCCGAAGAGAGGATGGTCACCTGTCTCTGTTATCATCTGAGCTCAAGCGTTTGGACACCGGTATTGCAGCACTCTCTGAGGTTCGGTGACCAGATTGCAGCGAGATCATAGTGGGTGGTTACACCGACTATTGGTCTGGACGCTCTAATTAAATGGTTACCTTGCCCAAGGAGTTGCTGTAGCTGTGTCCAAAAACCTGACTCCAATGATAATTGAGTAACACCGGTCAACAAGCGTATTATGAGACGAAGGATTCGTCACTCCTTAGGTGTCATTTCCCTGGTCTCTGTTTATGCTCCGACTGAGGCGAGTGATCTCACCGTGAAGGACACATTCTAAACCACGCTCGAGTCTGTGGTTGATCAGTGCCCCAGCCGAGATACACTTCCAGTCTTGGGGGATTTCAATGCATCGATTGAAACTGATAGGGATGGTTATGAGACATGTGTTGGTCCCCAAGGGTCAGGAACTATGAACCAGAATAGCACTAAGTTTCTTGACTTTGCAAGAAGTCATGGACTTAGGGTGGCTGGTTCATGGTTTCAGCGCCCACAAGCTCATCGCTGGACTTGGTATTCCAACGCTGGCGGTGTGGCAAAGGAGATTGACCATGTACACGTTGACGGTCGTTGGAGGATGATCCAGAACTGTGGGGTCTACCGGAGTGCTCAGTTCCTCAATATTGACCACCGGCTTGTTATGGCAACTCTTAAGTTGCACCTTAAATCCAGGTGAATGATTCCATCCCAGCCAAGGTTGCATGTTGGGAAGCTCAAGGATGAGAGAGTAGCTGAGGAGTTTGCGAACAGGCTGAGTGGAGATTTGGCGGATCTGGGTGCTTTGGGGGGTCCTGAAGAGTTGTGGAGCGCCTTCAAGACCACCGTCCTTGATGTTGCCGGTGGATGGGTTGGAGCACACTGGAGCGGTAAGAAGAATTTTGTCTCTCAAGGGACACTGAATACCATTGACCAGAGTCACAGGGCCAGGCTGAATGACAGAGCTGAGCTGTTCAGGGAGCTGAGGTGTAAAACTGGAAGTGCGCTAAGGGTAGACAAGGAGGCCGATGTGCGAGGAATCTTTGAGCGGGTAGAGCATCACCTTTGGTCAAGTGATTCTCGTCCCGCTGACAGGGGAATTTGCGCATTGTGTTCATCCAAGCCCAACCCTCGATGAACTGCAGTTAGAGCAGAGAGTGGTAGGCTCTTGACAGAGGAGTCTGAAATGAAGGCCCGCTGGGCCGGTTACTTTGAGCGGTTGTACCAGGCTGATCCCCCAGCTGTCGAGTTGGACGTCAGGGGTGTTACAATCTCTGTTGCAGAACCTCCAATCAACTGTGGTCCACCTTCGCTTGTGGAAACACAGGCTGCGGTGAACCGGTTGAAATGGGGGTGAAGCTCCAGGGATCTGTGGCATCCATGCTGAACTTCTCAAGGCTGGTGGAAATGCTGCACTCGTGTCGTTGCATGCAGTTTTGTGCTCTGCCTGGAACACAGGCATCATCCCAACTGACTGAAAGAGGGGCCTTGCTGCCTCTCTCTGGAAAGGGAAGGGTGATCGCCAAGACTGCAACAACTACCGAGGGGTGACGCTGCTCTCAGTGCCGGGCAAGGTCTTTGCTCAGATAATTCTTGATAGGGTTCGCCACCATCTGCTTGAGCACCAGCGTCCAGAGCAGTCAGGCTTTACACCAAATAGGTCAACGATTGACCGTGTCCTTGCTCTTCGGGTCCTCACCAAACGTAGACGAAATTTTCGGTAGGGGCTGCTTGCAGCCTATGTTGATCTCTGTAAAGCGTTTGATTCAGTGAATCGTGATGCCCTCAGGAGGATTCTTGGTCTTCGTCGGGTACCACCAAAACTGATCGATCTGATGTCTGAACTCTACTCTGGAACTGAGAGTGCTGTGAAGTGTGGTGGTACCACCTCTGACTTATTTCCAGTTGTTACTAGAGTTCGTCAGGGGTGTGTACTGGCCCCCACACTTTTCAGCACTTGTATGGACTGGATTCTAGGGAGGATGTCGGAGAGATCAAGCTGCGGTACATCGTTTGGGAATGTCAAGATCTCTGACCTTGATTTCGCAGATGATGAAGTCATCTTTGTGGAGACTTTAGATATCCTTTTGGGGGTTCTTCATGTGCTGAATGAGGAGTCGGAGCCACTGGGATCGGCATCTCAAGGAGATGGGGATGGGCCAGGCATGTGACTGGGGGATGGCCAGACGGAGGCCCCTGGAGTACCGGCAGAAAGTGGATGCAGTGAAGCGCTGCTCTGGCACATGCTCCCATACCTGACCTGACCTCTCTGCGCACGTGCGATCGGGTTAAATCCAGAGGTAATGTCCTGTAAAACTGCAGGTTCATGTTCCGATTCGTGTTCAAAACATAACATTCAAATGAAATAAAGAAATGATGCAATAATCCCTATAACCCATGACCGACGCACGTCCACGATACCAAACAAACGATCCGTAGATCCTTGATTATTCTTACTTATCTTGGCCCATCAGACACTTCACAAGAGATCGACAGAGTGGGTCTTGTCAAGACAAGAAGAGAGGGTCACCAAACCCTGGCAGGACATTTGGAGGCAGGTGGACTCCATCATCAGGCAAACGTTTGGTGTCCAGAGAGAGACAGAGAGACAGAGAGGGACAGACACGGCTCGTTTGGTGGAGCATGATGCATCAGCTCCTCCAGCAAGTTTCGGCACTGAGAGCAGTACCGGGGGGCAAAGCAAACTCCTCCACTCGAAACGAGCACAAGGCTCATGACAAAACAAGCATCCACTCTCTGCAGCGTTCTGAGTTTGAACGTTTCATAAAAATGAAGCAAAGCCCATCAGATCGTGAGCGTTTGTCTTTTTATCACTTGTGGCACGAGCCCTTCGTTCTCACTGCCCATTGGTCGTCAATCGGAATGGTGGGCAGGGCGACTCCGCCACAACGGTCATGCAGTGCAAGGCCGAGTGAGCACTTTAAAGAGAAACATTTATACAGATATCAGAGGATTAAGATGTTAAATAAATGAGGACAAAAGGGTTGATAAGTGTAGACACAGACATTGTGGAAGGTGGACGTTGTCCATCGAAACATAATAGCGACGCATATCCAATATGACATTTAATTGCTTTGCTTATCTCAACAAGTACTGCAAGAAATAAGTAGAGTTACAGTCGTTAAACCATATCTATTAACCCCTATCAGCCATTCCCGAAACAGCATTGTCAATAACGATGAAAGAATCCTGAAAAAAGGAGAATGACTCCATTTCCGTGATCAGACTTTGCGCATTTCTTCTGTCGGAAGGACAAAACAAGACCGCAGCTGGATCACTTGACAACCGAAGGAACAGAAGCAAACCCAGGGCGACAAATGTGAAACAAGGCCTTATAAAACTAGAAAGCACCAGGTCGGCCTGGAAAGCTACGATGTTCCCGAAATCCGAACGGCGCGGTCTCCGGCACCTACTGAGGTGGTTTTTCCACTTTACGGTAGGTACTGAAGGACTGCATCTGATGCCTGACCCCGGCCAGCGAGTTTGCACACTCCGGGTCATTGAGGACGACGAAGGTCTGCTCTATCCAAATGAGCAAGTCAGAGGCGAGCGTGTCGTACCTCTTGGTCATTCGTTCGGTCTCCGCGGCACTGTCCAGAACCTGGCGGGTGGCACGTTCGCAAAGTGTACGACGAGCAATCATTCCGTGGAGAGTAACGGCGATGTACGGCTGACGGACGGGACACAACGGGGTCGTACGTACCTTTCCGATGCGCTTTCCCTCAACAGAGAGCACCTTCATTTTGGCGAAGTAATGGTAGTAGGTCACGACGTAGGTGATGACCGACTTCTCATCCGGCTTATCGACGTCGACATCTGATGCACGGCATGCACAGCACAATCAGTACAACCAAACGGAGCTGTTCTTCAGTCGACACGACATTAATACGCAACAACAATAAATGTAGCGTCGAATAAGAGACTTCTCGAGCCGTTCCATCGCAAGTACGAGCAAGAGAGGGACATTTACAAACCGCAAACCAAACGAGCAAACATCGGGGTCGACTATCATTGCGCTTGTGGTCGACGGAACAGACACCGGGCGAGCCGTACCTTCAGGATCGAGCAGTTTCGTCAGACCCAGGTGCTGCTCAGCCAGGTCGAAAGCGTTTCCCAGGTTGCGGTGTGCCTCGGACTTGTCGAGCTCGTTGAAGTCGAGGAGATCAGGCCTGCCGGTCACGAACAACAAAGTGTTTTGTTAACTCTCGAAGATCAGGGGGTCCAGCGTTAGCAAGCATCCTTCACATTACGCACGCTGTCCGAGGAAGTCAAACACTCACCCAGAACGTTCCAGTTTTGACTGAAACTCCATCAGATGTGAAAGCACCTTGCCAGGTAAACAATCACAATCAGAATATTCTATATCAGAATCAAAATAATCATTCAATCAGGTCCTCACCGAACGCAGACGAGAGCTTCGGCAGGGGCTGCTTGAAGTTTGTGTTGATCACTGTAAAGCGTTTGATTCAGTGAATCGGGATGTCCTCTGGAGGATTCTTGGTCTTCGTGGGGTGCCACCAAAACTGATCGATCTGATGTCTGAACTCTACTCTGGTACTGAGAGTGCTGTGAAGTGTGGTGGTACCAACTCTGACTTATTTCCAGTTGTTTCTGGAGTTCGTCACGGGTGTGTACTGGCCCCCACACTTTTCAGCATTTGTATGGACTGGATTCTTGGGAGGATGTTCGGAAAGATCAAGCTGCGGTGCATCGTTTGGGAATGTCAAGATCCCTGACCTTGATTTCGCAGATGATGCAGTCATCTTTGTGGAGACTTTAGATATCCTTTTGGGGGTCTTCGAGGTGCTGAATGAGGAGTCGGAGCCGCTGGGATTACGGGTTTCCTGGGTCAAAACTAAGACCCAGGCTTTCAATGACATCTTGGATGCTGCTGTTCTGTCTGTGCCTGTTTGTGGTGAGGATGTTGAGGTCGTGGAGAGATTCACTTACCTTGGCAGTGATATTCATGTCTCTGCTGGCTGTGACTCAGAGGTCAATAGCTGTGTGGGTTGGGCCTAGGGAGTCATGTATTCACTAGATAATGGGGTGTGATGCTGCCGGTACCTGTGCGGGAGGACGAAAGTCCGAGTCTTCAGGTCCTTCCAGTCTTGCTCTATGGATGTGAGACTTGGACACTGACCAAGGATCTGAGACGGAGACTTAATTCCTTTGGTACCAGGTCTCTTCAGAGAATCCTTGGCTATCGCTGGTCGGATTTTGTGTCCAACGAGCGGTTGCTGACAGAGACTCAAATGAGATTCGTTACCTGCATGGTCCATGAGCGTCAGCTGCGGCTGTATGGACATGTGGCTCGTTTTCCTGACGCTGATCCTGCTCACCAGATTTTCTCAGCGAGGGTCTCATGAGTGGGGGAGGTCAATGGGCCGACCGCATGCCTCGTGGTTTCAGCCGGTTGATCAGCATCTCAAGGAGATGGAGATGGGCCAGGCATCTGCCTGGGGGATGGCCAGACGGAGGCCCCTGGAGTACTGGCGGAAAGTGGACGCAGCGACGCGCTGTTCTGGCGCATGCTCCCATACGTGACCTGATCTGAGTTAGTGAACAGAGATCAAAACAATTTGATTATCAATGGCGAACAAACGAGTGATGGTGGTTTAAGGAAGACAGGTGCTCATATGAGTGCTTGATATGTCCTGCTTTTGTCATGCCCTTGTTGTGTGGTGACGGTCAGGCCATCTCACTGCCTTCCAAACCTGTTTGTCCATTGGCACACACACACACACACACACACACACACACACACACACACACACACACACACACACACACACACACACACACACACACACACACACACACACACACACGTCTACTTGGCCCTGTGTCATACTTATGCAGTCCATTGACCTTTTCCTCGGTCTACCCCTCCCTTCTTCTACCTTGGTCCTTCAGATCCCACGCCCATCTCACCAAGTTTCCCCTGTCCGTCCTCTGTACATACCCACACCGTCCAAGTCTCGACTCCTGTACCTTCTCTCGGATATTTCTCACTTTCTCCTCCTGCCTGGCCTGAGCATTCGTCCTGAGTTCCCTCAATGTCCTCCCGATGCTCTCAAGTGCTTCATCTGCATCGCTGCAAGCTTCCTCCTTTCGTGATACGCAGTATTCTGGGAAATGGAATGAGTTACCGTGTAAAATCTCAAATGATGTTTGTAAAATACCTGCAGGATGTAATCTTACCTGTGTTTGTGAATGAGTGCGTTGAAAGCAAGACCGTCCCTCCAACTCGTCGTGAAGTTGTGAATGTTTACATTGGGATACCTGAAAAGGTAACGGCACTCGGATCGATTCATCAAACCACACTTGGGATGGAAACAGCATTTGTGTGGATTTCTCGACATGTAATTGGTTTGTTCACGATTACAAACGCTTCCAGAGTATTAAATAAATGAGCGGATATACCGGTCAGGGAGGGACGGGTGATGGGATGGCTCGGTATTTGATCGGACGAGAGGGTCCGTGAATAATAATCACGTCGTTTAGAAGTGGAACACCACCACCAGGACAGAGAAATGAAGGGAAAACACATAAAAATAATCTTTCACTCTCAGTTAGAGGGTGGGAGGAGGTGTGGTTGGGAGGGGTGTGGGTGGGAGGGGTGTGGGTGGGAGGAGGTGCGGGTGGTGAGGAGGTGCAGGAGGTGAGGCCTTTTAATTTACAAATTAAAGCTCAGCTACATTCGGGTCAAACCTGAATGGAATGGCATCAGGGTGATGGGAGAGTATGGGATTTGATAGGATGGGTCAGTGAACAACCACAATACTGATCAGAGTGGTGGGGTAGTATGGGATTTGATAGGATGGGTCAATGAACAACAACAATTCTGATCATCAGGGTGATGGGATAGTATGGGATTTGAGAGGATGGGTCAATGAACAACAACAATTCTGATCATCAGAGTGATGGGATAGTATGGGATTTGATAGGATGGGTCAATGAACAACAATTCTGATCATCAGGGTGATGGTATAGTATGGAATTTGATAGGATGGGTCAATGAACAACAACAATCCTGATCATCAGGGTGATGGGATAGTATGGGATTTGATAGGATCGGTCAATGAATAACAACAATCCTGATCATCAGGGTGATGGTATAGTGTGGGATTTGATAGGATGGGTCAATGAACAACAACAATTCTGATCATCAGGGTGATGGTATAGTGTGGGATTTGATAGGATGGGTCAATGAACAACAACAATCCTGATCATCAGGGTGATGGTATAGTTTGAGATTTGATAGGATGGGTCAATGAACAACAACAATTCTGATCAGCTTGTATTGGAGAGTATGGGATTTGAGAGGAAGTCAATGAATAACAATTCTGATCATCAGGGTGATGGGGTCGTATGGGATTTGAGAGGATGGGTTACTGAACAACAACCCTGATCAGAGTGATGGGATGGTATGGGATTTGAAAAGATGGGTCAATGAACAACAACAATTACAATCATCAGGGTGATGGGATAGTATGGGATTTGATGGGATGGGTCAATGAACAACAACAATTCTGATCATCAGGGTGATGGGTAGTATGGGATTTGAGAAGACGGGTCATTGAACAACAACCCTGATCAGAGTGATGGGATAGTATGGGATTTTAGAGGATGGGTTAATGAACAACAACCCTGATCAGAGTGATGGGATGGTATGGGATTTGAAAGGATGGGTCAATGAACAACAACAATTCTAATCATCAGGGTGATGGGAAGGCATGGGATTTGATAAGATGGGTCAATGAACAACAACAATTCTAATCATCAGGGTGATGGTATAGTGTGGGATTTGATAAAATGAGTCAATGAACAACAATTCTGATCATCAGGGTGATGGGATAGTCTGGGATTTGAGAGGATGGGTCAATGAACAACAACAATTCTAATCATCAGGGTGATGGGATAGTGTGGGATTTGAGAGGACGAGATGGTGAATGAACAATCACGTGATCGAATGGCACTGGACGGATTGCCCACTCGGCTGTTGGGATGGTATGGGATTTGAGAAGACAGAGAGCAACAAAAACAACAAAACAACTGAGTGATGGAAAACTTAAACACCTTCAGCAGAATTGTCTTGTTATCCTCGCCGAAGGAGAGCGTTTTGCATTTGGATCCATTTGTCTGTTTCTTTGTTTGTTTGTTTGTTTATTGGCAAATTATTTTAAAAAAATTTTGACAAGTTGATCGCTTCTGTTTGTTTGTTTGTTTGTTTATCTGTCTGCTCACCTTTAATCGTCGACAGGTCACAGTTTGAAACCGGTCTTCACGAAACTTCACCAAATGGTGTTGGTGGTCCGACAGAATCCTATTTATTTTTGAGGCCAAAAGGTCAACATCGGCCGAATTTCTAAAATTGTCAATTTTCATCCGAGTGACTTGAAATTTGAACAGGATTTGCAGATCAGCTCACTGAACACAACCACCAGTTATTTTTGAGGTCAAAAAGGTCAACACAGGCCTAATTTCTAAAATTGATACATTGGGCCAAAAACTAGAGATGCCATGACATCTCGACAAGTTGTGGACGAGCCGTGACGAAACTCGGTGGATGAGTTGGTTCGGCAACAAGAACAAGCCGATTCGATTCTGGTTCAGATCCAGCCCATCAGTGGGATACAAAAGGTAAACTGTTCAGCCTGCTGGAGGTATGCGCTCTACCGGGAGACGTTCCACTGTGTTCTGTTTTGCCAAGTGTCGCTCTCCGAGTGATTTTTCATTTGTTTGTTCGTCCGCACAGAACTTTCGTGTTTTCCTCCACAACCGCTTGTCGGATTGACACAATTTTCACCGGACGAGTGACTTCTCATGCAGAATGTCTTAATGATAATTATGACGTCAGAGGTCACGTGGTGTGGCAGCCGTGTTGGAAAAACCAAAAAAACTTTGCACCTCTGTATCTCTGAAACCGCAACACCAAGGAAAAACTCGAAACTTGCCACATGGCAAAGAACTCCTCATGGGGAATAAGTACGATATTGTTTTATGAAGTCATAGGTGTCTTCGTTATGACGTCACAATTGCAGAAGTAGAACGCTGCATGTGATCAGTATGAAAATATTTGAGCATCATCTTCGGATAAAATTTATGACGTCATCGGTCACGTGACTTTGCCAACATAGCTGTTTTTTTGTTTTTTTTACTTAAAAAAAAATCTTCTCTGAAATGGCTGAACAGAGCGAGGCGAAACTTTACACGTATGACCGCCTATCCATGAGGAACAAAAGGTTCACACGTATGACATCATCGGTCACATGGCTTGGCAGCCATATTGGATTTACACTAAAACCTATAAAAATGTTCTCCAGAACGGCTGGACAGATCAAGGGGAAACTTCACACAAATGTTCCATTTAGGCTTTGGGTGTAAACCTTTGTTGAGGATTAATTGAGAGGTCGCATCGTTTGGCAGTCATGTTGGATTGAAGAAAATTATTAAATGTTTTCTCTGGAATCGCTTTATAAATTGACATGAAACTTCTACTTGATCGGACGCGTGGTCTGGCGTGGTCCGGCAGTCAGAATTGTTTTAATTTTCGATCTGGGTTATTTTTGGTTTTTATTTTATTTAAATAGCTTGGCTGACATGGCTGTGCCCGGATGGGTTTGAGGGTAGAGGAGTATCAGCTGAAATGTGAATCCCCTCCAGGTTCCTCCGGATAACTTCATATTTGCTTTTTCCTCGTTCGGCTTCCTTCTGATGACTCCAATGCAGGACTCGTACCGATTCAGTCTTCCATTTGATTTAAATTTAATTTATATCAATCACATTCTAAATTAAATTGCATAATAATAATAATAATAATAATAATAATAATAATAATAATAATAATAATAAAACCGTCATGGGTCAGGGTCAGGTGTCCGATCAAAGTGGGACGTCTTGGTACCCGGTCATCACTGCTAGCAGTTATAAAGTGACTTGTCTAGTTATGCTGTTATTAATTACGTCACACACAAGGACACAAACAGCACACAAAACCACACAAAACAAGTCCTGGTGAGGGTCTGCAATCTCTGAGTGCTCTTTTTCTTGTTCATTATGCCGAAGGTTTCATGACGACATGTGAAGCGGAGAGAGAGAGAGAGACAAAGAGAGAGAGACAGAGATAGAGAGAGATAGAGAGAGAGAGAGAGAGAGAGAGAGAGAGAGAGAGAGAGAGAGAGAGAGAGAGAGAGAGAAAGAGAGAGAGAGAGAGAGAGAGAGAGAGAGAGAGAGAGAGAGAGAGAGAGAGAGAGAGAGAGAGAGAGAGAGAGAGAGAGAGAGAGAGAGAGAGAGAGAGAGAGAGAGAGAGAGAGAGAGAGAGAGAGAGAGAGAGAGAGAGAGAGAGAGAGAGAGAGAGAGAGAGAGAGAGAGAGAGAGAGAGAGAGAGAGAGAGAGAGAGAGAGAGAGAGAGAGAGACAGAGAGAGAGAGAGAGAGAGAGAGAGAGAGAGAGAGAGAGAGAGAGAGAGAGAGAGAGAGAGAGAGAGAGAGAGAGAGAGAGAGAGAGAGAGAGAGAGAGAGAGAGAGAGAGAGAGAGAGAGAGAGAGAGAGAGAGAGAGAGAGAGAGAGAGAGAGAGAGAGAGAGAGAGAGAGAGAGAGAGAGAGAGAGAGAGAGAGAGAGAGAGAGAGAGAGAGAGAGAGAGAGAGAGAGAGAGAGAGAGAGAGAGAGAGAGAGAGAGAGAGAGAGAGAGACAGAGACAGAGAGAGAGAGAGAGAGAGAGAGAGAGAGAGAGAGAGAGAGAGAGAGAGAGAGAGACAAAGAGAGAGAGAGACAGAGAGAGAGAGAGAGAGAGAGAGAGAGAGAGAGAGAGAGAGAGAGAGAGAGAGAGAGAGAGAGAGAGAGAGAGAGAGAGAGAGAGAGAGAGAGAGAGAGAGAGAGAGAGAGAGAGAGAGAGAGAGAGAGAGAGAGAGAGAGAGAGAGAGAGAGAGAGAGAGAGAGAGAGAGAGAGAGAGAGAGAGAGAGAGAGAGAGAGAGAGAGAGAGAGAGAGAGAGAGAGAGAGAGAGAGAGAGAGAGAGAGAGAGAGAGAGAGAGAGAGAGAGAGAGAGAGAGAGAGAGAGAGAGAGAGAGAGAGAGAGAGAGAGAGAGCGAGAGAGAGAGAGAGAGAGAGAGAGAGAGAGAGAGAGAGAGAGAGAGAGAGAGAGAGAGAGAGAGAGAGAGAGAGAGAGAGAGGGGAGATAGGAAACGCACAAACAGACAGACAGACACCTTGCTCTTGTTTATCGTGGTGTAAACAAACATACCCCGCAGTCTTCATTTGACACCAAAGTAGGAGCGCATCCTTCGCCCGTCTTGTTTCTTTGTTATCTTCTGTTTTGACGCTGATATCCTGAACCTGTTCACAGGACGATCTGTATTAGACGAAATCGACTCAAATCTGCACAGCCGTAAACTAATGGGACAACTGACTTAACGTTCACCAATCCAACACTGGCCGCCCGTGAAGCACCAATCCAACAGTTTATGGTCAAGGCCGAAGAATGAACCGAGACTAGACCACTCGAAGGTGCGTGCGCTCCCTCTGAACCGTGATGCCCGGACGACATCTTTGCCGACCAAACCACGCAGCGCGTTACGTGTGCGCCGCTTGGCTTCATGTAATCCTTACACCGCACAACAAAACAAAGCCAGGAAGTACCTGTGGCACACGTGTGGCATCTCACACCTGGAATCGCAGGATTATGGTCCAGACGAGGCCCATAATGAGACGTTGGTTTCCATCGACAATGTCGTGTGCGCCCATGTTCTCGAGGTGCAACTTCTGACGCCTGAGAAACCGCAGAGCGATGTCCACATTTTCGAGGTTGTGGATACGCATCGTGCCTCTCGTTGGTTTACCCTGAAAAAGAGAGCATGTGGTGCATGGGATTGCAATGAAAGATACGCAATGTACAAACACCATGGTCCTTGGATTAATGGAGATCGACGTGACACTCTGCATCACTTACAATGTTTATCACAAGTACGAGCACCCGCTCCAATTCCCCCCCCCCTGTCTGCAGCAGGGGTCAGCAAACCACTTGTACTGTAGCACGTGTACAAGCAAAAAAATTTTAGCTCGTCCACACGTGTTGAGATATTGTGCGACATTTTGGTCTTTTCTCTCAATGGTGAAGAATCAGTCAAAAAATTATAAAATTCTCGCATCCGGATCTTCACCAAAACCGAATTAATTTGTCCTTGTCACACAGCCAACCTGTCCACCAAGTTTCGTCTGAATCTGTCCAATAAGTTTTTGAGATATCCTGCTCACAGACAGACAGACAGACAGACAAATATGATGATATTATATAGTATTTGATAGGACAGGAGGACCCCAGAACAGCAATCCCATAACGGAATGAAGCTGCAAGATTCGCCCAAAGGAAAACCATGACGTCATTCAGCATGACGACGGCTTTGAGAAAAGTGCATTTTCGAATGGGCCGAACGGAGACAAAAAAAAATCGATGATCTGTCAGGACATTTCGATGCCATAAGTGAAATTGCAAGACGTCACTTCAGCCGACGGACTTTGTTGAGGACAGGAGATCGTAAACGGAAACGAGACACAGACAGACGAACACAAAAAGACACCGTCCTTGTGTTTACAAAGATATGAATGAGTGATCTCCAAATCCTGGAACTCACGTGGTGTATGAACGGCAAAATAATATTTGTCACTTCCCTCCCGGAAAACGCAGCACTGCGAGTTCACTAACAAGGCCTCGATCGGGCCGGAAACATACCAGGCACTCTCCCGACAACACTTCCAGCAACTTGATGAGCACGTGTCCGTTGCATAGATCTGTGTAGAGATCTGAGATCTCGCAAGAGGTGGAGGCTAAGTGTGAGTTAACCCACTTGGTGAAGGTTTTCTTCTGTACAGCTCCGTGCTGAGCTGCAGAAAACAGTTACATTCGCACATGTTAGCGGAGAGAGGTTCACGGACCGGGGTCCGCACGACGTGACGCAATAAAAAATTTCATTTAAATAAATAATAATTTCGGTAATTTGACCAACTGGTACGTGCCCGTACGTGCGTGGCCATACGTGCAAACCAAAAAACAAAAAAAAATTAAAAATTCAAACCGCGTGCCAGAAACAACCACACAGGCCGTTCCTTCGTTCTCGCGTGCCCGTACGTGCGTGGCCATATGTGCAAACCAAAAAACAAAAAAAAAAACTTTCAAACAACCACACAGGCCGTTCCTTCGCTCTCGTAAACGACGACTGGATTGGGGCATTGTGTTTATCTGTAAATGCGCATAAGAAATCGAGAAATTATTAGAATACAGTAAGTCATCACTATCCGGAGTGGTGCGTGCCTGTATGGAATGTTCACATGCATTCCACGAATTATCGCTTGTGTTGAAGTAACAACTGCTGTGATACTTACACACACAGAGTTAATTAAAATCCAAATTAAAATCAAGTTTACCTCCCTGTCTTTGCTTGCCATGACATTCGCTGCCATTGACCATTGCCACTCCTACGGCACGGTAACTAAATGGCGCCCTTTCCCCCATCGGCCACGCCTACGCAGCAACATGTCTTGTCATTGGTTTGTCATTCGTTTGGTAAATAAATGGCCATAACTTGGGAACCACTTGGCGGATTAATATCAAACCTTGAAAAGGCACATCCTCAGGTCCCCAGCAATATACCTGGCAAGTTTTAATTAGATCGGACCAGTGGTTGTTGAGAAACAGTGGTCACACACACACACACACACACACACACACACACACACACACACACACACACACACACACACACACACACACACACACACACACACACACACATTGCTGGAATTATAGATAGTATAGATTATCACGTCTTCAAAAGGCAGAAATTCCACGGTCATCCCAAGTTGTCCCGAAAGCAAAACAATTGTACAACATGAAGCGTGACCGGCGTTACGTGTCGGCCGGAGCCGGCGGCAGGGAGATTGTTCCCTTCTTGAAAGTTATTAGTGAACCAGGATTATTACTTCGACCCAATTCTTCTGGAACTGCCTTAGTTTCCGGTCAAAATCTTTAATTCAACCTCGAGTCGGATTTGAACCCGTAACCTCTGAACGAGCAGCGGTTCACCTCATGGCTCCTCACTTTGAGCTGTGAGTACTGGCTTCGTATCCCACTTCTGACACCACTTACGATAACTGGTTCATTTCAGGCACGAGCAGCGTCGCCGGTCTCGCGAGATCACACACGTGATCCAAATCGAGCCGCGAGAGTATTCATGGTATTTCCAAAACCCGGAAACCAATCACATGACGTGGAGCAGGCATCACCACCAACCACAGGTGAGCTCTGTTGTGGGGAGTGCCGTGGATTTCACGACATCAGAGTGAAGGTCCAAGCAGAGCAAAGTCCGAGGTCCACGGGATTAATAAAAGGGGAGAGAGAAAGAAGGAGGTGGGGGCTCATCACGTGGTACACCATCCTTACCCATCAGCTCTTTTATCCGATGGTGCTCGAAGAAGTGAGCGGCACTCCTCTGATCGTCACATTCCTCCTCCACTGCTCCGCCACGATCGCCGACACCCTCACTCTGCTGCTGGATCTCCATACCCTCGAAGTCGAAGACTGTGGACGTGGCCGGTCAGCGATGAGAGGCGCGCGCACTACAACCACAACCACATATCAACATGATACATCACGGGAAGTACAGAGGGACGAGTCTTTCGAGGCAAATCGTACTCTCTCGGATGGACGACGGACATCAGAGAGACACGGATGATGTACGTGAGATACAGGAAGTCATTCGTTTGTCTGAGCTTGTTAACTGAGTCGAGAACTAATTATGGATCGATGGCAATACCGAGGAGTCACGTGATGGGAAAGAAAAACAATCTCATTTCAATCTGTTTACAACGATTAACAATGAGGGTTCATTGTGGTTACCACATTGACTGAGTTTACCACATTGGCTGAAGTTACCACAATGGCCTAGTTTACCACATTGGCTGAAGCTACCATAATGGCCTAGTTTACCACAATGGCTGAAGTTACCATAATGGCCGAGTTAACCACATTGGCCGAGTTTACAACAATGGCTGAAGTTTCCACAATGGCCGAGTTTACAACATTGGCCTCGTTTACCACATTGGCCTCGTTTACCACATTGGCTGAAGTTACCATGATGGCCTCGTTTACAACATTGGCCGAATTTACCGCAATGGCCTAGTTTACCACATTGGCCTCGTTTACTACATTGGCTGAAGTTACCATAATGGCCGAGTTAACCACATTTGTCTAGTTTACAACATTGGCTGAAGTTTCCATAACGGCCGAGTTAACCACATTTGTCTAGTTTACAACATTGGCTGAAGTTTCCATAACGGCCGAGTTAACCACATTTGTCTAGTTTACAACATTGGCTGAAGTTACCACAATAGCTTAGTTTACCACATTGGTAAAGTTAACCACATTTGCCTAGTTTACATTGGCTGAAGTTACCATAATAGCTTAGTTTACCACATTGGTATAGTTAACCACATTTGCCTAGTTTACAACATTGGCTGAAGTTAACATAATAGCTTAGTTTACCACATTGGTATAGTTAACCACATTTGCCTAGTTTACAACATTGGCTGAAGTTAACATAATAGCTTAGTTTACCACATTGGTATAGTTAACCACATTTGCCTAGTTTACAACATTGGCTGAAGTTTCCACAATGACCGAGTTTATCACAATGGCTGAAGTTATCACAATAGCTTAGTTGACCACGATGGCGTAGTTTACCACAATGACCTAGTTAACCACATTGGCCGAGTTTACCACATTGGCCTAGTTAACATTTGCCGAGTTTACAACAATGGCCAAGTTAACCACATTTGCCTAGTTTACCACGTTGACCAAGTTACAAACAAGCACCTTTCCTTTCCAAATCGGGAGGGGGGGTGGGGGAGAGATTGTTGGGAGGAGGAGGGGGGGGATGATATGAGAGTAGTAGGCCCGGCTCGGGTCGGGGTGCGCGAAGGGACAGGAGATTTCCATCCGCACCGAGTGATCATCCTAACATCCCACAAAAGGCCGGAGGTTCACAAACACCTTTTGCTGACACCACGGGAATACCACGTGGTTATAAAGTATGACGTCACGAGTTTAAAAATACCTTTTGTCGGGAACAAACCCGACAGGACTGAGCGATGATTCACCGATAAAATGTCACCTTCCGAACTCGGTGGTGAAACGAAACGCGGTGGTGACACAGCAGCCTCCTCTTTATTTTTTTACATGGACGAAACGAGTTGGAAATCAAAAAGTAAAACGTTCAACACAAAATGTTTTCCCTATTGTCTCGTGAAGAAAGGTTTATAACGGAAATTTAACATGATCTTATTTTGAGAATCATTAAACAAACAACAACAAACGGATCCTCCAGGATGTGACGTCGTGCCTGTTATGGAAAGTAGTTCCTGCGGCTTGATCCGGATCGCGTTGATCTCGCGAGACCCGCATTGCTACTTCCGTTTGGAATAAAAGACGGCCATCTTACAGTGACGTACATTCGGGGTTCGATTCCGAGAATCCAAGCCTTCCTGCACGATCCCTCAATCCTTTTGTTCCAATTTTCTCCCGTTTGTGGAAACTACTTCCTGAGGCTGTTCAAGCCCACTCTTCCCTCCACGTTATTAAAATGCGGTTAACCAACACCACCACCATTATCCATAACCACGACCTCCTCCACCTCCATGTGCACCACATAACCCAAACCTGTTGCTTGCAGGTTCCTGTGTTTCGTTCCCTCTTCTCTCTCCTGTCCGTTCATCCCACTGCTTGTTGTGGTCCCGCTCTCCGTGGTCCACCATCAACCTCCTGGTGAACCTCCTAAAATCCAGGACCGCTGCTCACCTCCAACCACTCGTCCCCCTTTTTCCCCGCCTGGAGAATCAACGTCCACGTCCTCTTCAATCTCGTTCATCCCTCCAGGTCTTCAAGACAGCCGTCCGCTCCCGTCTCAGATCGTTGCCAATCGAAAAACCAAGATCTTTTCTCACCCCATTAACCCTCCACAAGCCTTCCTCCTTCCAACTTTCCTGTTTTTAGAACTTCCGAAGAGTTTCCTTCTGCGTCCATTTCGTCAACCCCCCCCCCCCCGCGTCGTCTCCTTGTCCTCATTGTTCCCGGCATTCCTTATTTCTCCAATTGCTTGCCCGGTGAGGGGCGGAGGGTGTGCGCAGAGGGCATGAAGAGAGGGAGGGAGCCCGTAGTGCAGAGGAGGGCAGTATAGAAATCCCAGAACAGAACGCAGCTTGGTTCGTGCGGAGCGGCTGGACATGGGGTCCCGGCAGAAACGGAGGAGGTTGGAAACACTTCGGTCATCCCACCAGATGTTCCGTCGATGTTTTGTCATTGCTTCATTTAAACCCATTAATTTAATCCTCATTTTAAGGGGACCTCTTCGTTAAATTTTAACCTCTTAACCTCATCCAGACCCTCTTGTTTTGAAGAACGAGAAACAAAAAGGGAGAGGGGGTTGGGGGTGTGCAAGAGGGGACGGTCCTTTCAGTCCTTTTTAGTCCCTTTAGACCCCTTAGGACCCCAACTACAAACGGAACGCACCCTTTGCGCCTTTAGACCCATTAGAATGCTTCGACGCTTGAAACCTCTGAACCTTTTCAAGACCCTTCAGACATTTACACCCTTTTCATCCCTTTTTAGATCCGAAATACTTTTGCAACATACCCACAGACCTTTAGATGCCTTATGACCCTTAAAACCCTCGAAATGCCCTGTTGACCTTTAAAAAGACGCTTTCATGACACTTTTGAGACCACACCCTTTAGACTTCTCGGATAGGGTCGAGAAAGGTCGAAGGGTCCTTTCCACTGAACAAAAATCGAATGGAACGTTTTTGATCGATTAACGAGCCGCTCATCCCACATCGTTTTCACTGCGGGACTACAACCGCGTCATCATCAGGCCTTTCAGGCCACGCGGGCCCACGATTTCCCATCAACCTTGAAATAAACTTCATCCCAACTCCGACCGCCCTCCATCAGGACATCTGTCCCATTTAGGACTGTGTGTTGCCATCGTCACCGGTACTGCATCCTTTGCTGAGAAACATCGGTTGTTGAGTTGACTTGCTGCTCCCCCCTGTGTTTCTTACTCTACCTCGATGGGCCCGATGATTCTTCTTTGTTTTTTCTCCTTCGTCTCCTGAAACATAAACTCTTGTTCCCTCCACCGACCGAAGGTGGACGCAGCTTGTTGTATGATATCTCAAAACGTTGTGGTCAGAGTATGACAAAACTTGGTGGATGACTCGGGTTGGTGACAAGAACAAGCTGATTCGATTTTGGTCCAGGTTCGAATCCAGATCCGGCCTATCAGTTGGGAGACACAACGTGAACTGTTCAGCATGGTGGAGAGACGCTCTCTATCGAGTGCCCTTCCAGTTGTACATGTTAACATATTCATATCTATGACGTTCAGCCTGGTGTTGGATGAACGGTGAAAGTGGTTGGTCTCCACCAAGCTCCATGAGTCTGGACTGTCGTGTGCGTCGTACAAAGCGCGATGACAAAGCGGACTGGTGGAATGGTACCTGGAGATAAAGTCTGTGATCAAGACTCGGTGGATTTATCGCAAGCGTTTCAAGGTGAGAGACCCACCCGGCAAGAACTACATTCCTCACAATGTCAACAAGTTCCAGAAAGTTCTCGAAAGAAGGCGCTGTTCGCAAACTCAAGAACATCGAGGCGGCGACACGACCCGTCACTCAAAGTCCGAGGAGATCCTCTCGTCGTTTGCACACTCCTGTCTTTGGGATCCTGAGGCAGCACGTGCAACGTTCTCAAGCACACTCTCACGCACACCATCTCCTTGGCGTAAAAGTTTGGTGACAGGGGTCATCTCCTTTGAGGCAGAGCACATCTGGTCGCACCGTTCCTCGTTCCCCAGACCTCACTCGATCCGCCGGACTTGTTTCGGTGGATCTACGTGGAGGACAACGTTCACAAAGCATCTCAAGACGGCTGTTGAGGAGTGTGTGAGGAGGTGACACAGAACTTTGCCGTCGCTTGCCCCGCACGCCTGGTTTACCTTTTTCAAAATGAACCGTCTAAATGGCGCCAAGACCCTCGAAACAAAACCGTCAACCAATGAAATGCGTCTCTTCCTCATGCACTCCACGGATCGGACGAGGCACGTGGCCAAGGTGCGAGCAGGTGAGGAACACACTCGTCATTCGGGTGTCGACGAAGATGTTCAAAAGGAAAATTTAAACTTTTTCAACCGAAATGTCGGGATGACCCAAACACTGCGAGGAATCTCATTCGTTGTACCACCCGTTAATTATATAAACTGATGTTGTTCCAGAACATTCCTGTGAGCTCTTCACTCCGCATGACGATGGCTGACACGTAAATGTGCACTCGTCACCGCAGCTCTATGTAACAAGAACAAATACGAACATCTTACTCTCCTTTCAACACCAAAAGCACCGCTTTCACAAATTGGGACTGTATCTACAACGGAGGGAAACGGTATTCACCTGAAATCAAGGTGTTCACCTGGAGGAGCGACAGAGATGCTGCGCTGCCTCATTTGTTATCGGGGCGGCGAGATCGTGCTCCGAACGTTTCCCGGGTACACCGACCGTCCCTCCGTCGATCGGACGAGCACAATGTACGACGCGGCGGACATCACGATTGGAAAACAAATTATGATACTCTGATAGCTTACACACTTTGGTGTGAATTCCAATTTTAAAGGCTTCTTGGCATCACAAAAAAAAAAAAACACAAGGAAGAAAAACAAGAAGAGCAATAAGAAAGGCTCAAAGACTTTTTCAAAAATTAAAAAATTTAATATGACGTGAAAACAGGTGTTGGCAAAAGAAGTTCAAACTGCAAAAGAGTCATGTGATCAGTGCTGGAGGCAGGAAGCACTTTGTCGGTTGGCTTCTTAGTTTACAAAACTCCAGAACTGCCACAACAAGGTGGTCAGAGTACGTCCACCCGTCCCCGAATCACTGAGCCGGCACGGGGGTACCACGGGGGTCTGGAACTTCCCCTTCCTGTAAGTTTTTCATGAGCTGGGCCAGCCATCGCCGTGTGGTCGCGTCGTCCTTCAAGACCGTTGTAAAAGTGTTGTCCTTCAGCTGGTCCGGCAGACAGTGTCTCAACGCCTCACGGCCCCTACGGGGAGAAGCCAGGTGTGTGAGGCACGTACTACGGCCACAGGCCACAAAAAATAATTCTGAAGCAGAGTTTGTCTACCCGTGTGTCGCAAATAATCAACCGTCGGCAAAATCTACAACCTGTCAAAACAAGCTGTTCCGCAACCCCCGCACCCACCTCAACTCACCTCATGGCACTCCCGCCAACAACAAATCGATGTCAAAACAACAATTAAAACAAAGAAATTCATTGAAAATAACTCAAACGGCAAATAATGAATCTGTATTCGGTGAATTCAGTTGTGGCTAACAGGATGGCCGACAGGTACGCACGCTCACCTTTGAGCCGTTCAGCCTGGGTTTGAATCTCTGTCCAGCTATAAACCGTCCAGCAGATGGGACAACCGGGGCTTAACGTCCATCGGAGGGACGGCGCGCTTTGCGTGGAGCATCGTTCTGACAGCTTATGGCCAGGCGGAGAACCACACCCAGACTAGACAGTTCGAAGGCAGGAGCGCTACCTCTGCAGTCTGCGCAGTCCTGTCCGATTGTTTGTCCTGATACCTATTAGTAGTTACGGATCATAAAAAAAAATTCCCTTCCAAAGAGGTAAACGAGTGAAAGGTATCCACTTCGTGCCGCTTTTCCACTTCAGTGCAGACGTACAAGACACCGCAAGTTATTTAGACTCACCGGGGATTGTCCGTAAGACTCAGGTAGCAGCTGACCACGTACTTGAGGAGACGAGCTGCAGGTTCTTCCGAAAGTGCCAGCACCATTTTCCCCTAAGTGTAAACAAATCAGCATTTGTTGGTAAAGTGAAACAGTTGCACAAGTGTGTCCATCAATAAAAATGACAAAGCATTGCATTGTGGAGAACAAATTTCTCCAAAATTAGCACCAATGGGTTTTTCAAGTGAGACGACAACAGAAAACGTCGCCCAATTAAGCTTGATTGATAATAATTAACCTGAGAAGTCAAGTTTTCTCAGCACATATAACACAATGTATATTGTGATATGTCTGATTGAAACACAACATGACGATTACATTTATCTGCTTTATGAGTACGAACATCGGTTTTCAATCGGTGCATCCGTCGGCATTTTAAACGGCCTCACGTTTCTCTTGTGTATTGCAAGGTTATCGGCCTGCGATTAAAAGAATCCCTCACCCCGAGCAGACTGGCCTTCCGAATCATCTTCATTCGGTGTAATAGCAGGCCTGACTCTACCCACAATTGTTACTGAAACATAAAAATATATTAAACATACGGCTGCCATGTCGGAGCGATGCGAAGCCAAGAAAATCATCGGAGCCATCATATTCACAACCGTCATGCCCTCCCTATAAGTTTTCCCTTCAGTAAAATAACGACCAAAGTGACCGTTAAAAGGATGGTCAAATATCGAAAGGTTGGAGCCGACATGTGATGGGTCTTCCGAAGGCCATGGCACAAGTATCGGCCTCAGACTGCAGTCATTAGGCTCCGGGCGTCGAGGTAAGTGCAACTGGAATCGATCCGAGCCGTACAACCACGACGTATTATCTCTGCACGGAGGAAGTGCGCCTGTTTTTGCTTCAAACCTGGGTTGTTTTTATTTTTTGGGGGGCGATCGAGGCAGCGGTCTGTTGTCCTTATAAACTACCAAAATAACTATGTGGTATTCTCTCAAGCGAGGGCTTTTACCGCGGAGGTTCCACAGGTTCTTGCAATGATTTCCGAACTATTTTCTCTAAAATAACTCGACCAGGGTCCATAAAACCCACGTCGTTACAAAGGTCGTTGTCCAAGGAGTTGCGGGATTCTTGTGAACGAAAACTTCCGTCAATATTACTTTAAACGGTGTGTATATTTACATGCATCGGGAAGAAGAGAATTGGTTTAAGCTGTTGGGGTCATGTTTTGGCACAATTAGGCTGCTCATGGTCAACGAAGAGTTGCAATTCCATCGGGGTTTCTGCATGTCTCGTGGGATTGTGAGTTGGACAGGCGACTGTGATGGGCTATGACACGCAGGATTTGGAAGTTGGGGGTTGGGGTTCAAACATCAATGCAAAGTTCGGGAGTTGAGGGTGGGGAAGGTGGACGAGTTGTACTTTCGGATGATCTGACAAATGTAGGAACCGCGACTCGTCGGCCTTCCTTGGACGCCTGATGTGCAGCAAGTTTTGAGTGAAGTTAAACATGTGTACTTACGAGAATCATGGCAACTTGTGAAATGCGTTCACGCGTCTGGCAAATGTATGCCAAGGCCTTGTGGTCCAGGAGAATCGTTTGAAAAACCAACGTTGTCATCTGAGGAAACAAAACATGCGACCTCATCACTGTTTCCGCAACATGGAATGAGTGAAACACAGGTGGCATGCCCCGATAAAAGCAACATTCGCAATCTATATACATTGTGGAGCAGGTGTACGTATGTACGTGTGTTTGTATGTGTCGTATACTCCTCCGAGAGGAATTAACTTCGGAAGGTGAAGCTTTCAGGGATTCGTGAGGGCACTCTGAAGTTAGGAACGTTCAAGTTTTGTTTGATTCCATCAGGTTGTGTGAAAAAAAATCAATTTTTTTTTCTCGTCCCTTGACGGTTGCGGCCTCGAGTCAGCGGTCTGTTGCCTATACACCGTCCAAACTAAGGGATGTGCCAGAAGAACGTGTTACACGCTTGGATCAAGACCGCCCTTCAGGTGAGCACTCAACCATGGTTTGAACTGAAAAATTGACAAAACGTCCGGAAACTCGAACTTCTTCTGTAACTTACTGTCATCGAGCCGTGCACCAAGTTTCAGTGGAATATGTTAAATGGTACGGGGGAAAAAACACAGTTGGGACGGATGGATGGACTGAGAGCAAATCTGTCGCACCCCCCCCCCTCCGGTGAAACCGGAAGGGGACGAACAAGCGAAAAATTTAATATTTAGTAATCAGGATTGTGATGATGATTGCTGTGTTATGCTGTTGGCTAAGCGCATGTAAGTGGTTACCACCCCTATTTTCGGGCACACCCTGAATTGAGTGGCATTTTTGAAAGTCACAAAGACGACGACTGGTCATGAAATTTGGTTCATTGCACAGATGGTGTTCCATAGGACCTTAAAATATATAGGTTCATGGGTCTATGATGTATATAACTGAATCTGAAGGATTTTTATTGAATATACATGCCCAGTATTGGCCTTTTTTCTTGTGTCACCTTCAAATATGACAAATATTAGACCATGCAAAAATACAACATATAAAAAATTCGATATGAAATTTCTCATCTAATCAAAAGGTTGTCACCCACCGTCTGAGAAAATCAGCATTTGTGTCGGTCAGTGGTGGATTCGCATGATACTGTATATGCATATTCTGGCATATTTTTATTTTTTCTTGTTTTATTGCCCTTTTCGAGCCTGGGACGATGAAATCCCCAAACAAAATGACTAGTTTTTCGATAACTCATATTTACATGTGTTAAATTATTCAACTTATAACCAATAATTAATCAATGTAAAAAAAATTGAGATTATCCGGATGGATACTTAATTACAGCGGCTTGACCGAACTTTCCAACCCAAATGTCCGACTGCACGTCACGTTTAAAAAAAAAAGCTTTTATTCTTCTGTGCATCAGATTATTTTCACTAAAATTTATTCACAAATGGGGCACAGTGACATCGATATAATAGTATAAAAATTATTAAAAACAGGCATGGCTTTGGTTTAGAGTAATTTTGCATTTTGTCCTCACTGCACGTCACACTTTTTTGAATTTGATTAAAAAATTAATTTTCTTTAAAAAAATTTAAAATATTTTTCCAGGCATTCAAGAAATATTTTATTAATGTAGAAGGCAGTTAATACAGTTTTGGAGAATTTAGAGAGCTTATTATTACTCCCAGAATTGATTGAATTGAAAATTTACGTCCAAGAATTTGTTCGATAAATCTCTCTTTTCGTGCTTTTCCGCATCTGACAGTCACTGAATAGAGCAGTAATAAAAAAATAGGTATGTATTATTTCTTAATAATCCTAGAAATTGGTATTTTGATTATTAGATTAGTTGCTAGAATAAGTTACATACTATGACCTTCATTTATTTTGCCAAAAAAGAAGAAAAAGAAAAATTGGGTAATTTCATTGAAAACTCGCAAAACCATCGGAATAGGTACCCCTTCTTCAATGTATCATATTTCGGTAAATATATGTAATTAAGCTATACGGTTTTTTGTTCTGAACTCAGTTCGACTTACACTTTCAGGAAAATGTAGTGAGAAGGTAATGGAACAAACTTCATTTTTTGACATTTTTGAAACATAGTGGTAACTACTTACATGCACTTAGCCCGTTGAGAGATTGAGCCAACAACAAGATATATAGTACGATCTGTCATAAGGTTGTGGACGGATTCGGACGAAACTTGCTGGACAGGTTGGGAGTGCCACTAGGAAGAACTGATTCGGTTTTGGTGAAGATCTGAATCCACATCTCGATACAATAATTATTTAATTTTCAACTGATTCTTCACCATTGAGAGATTGGGCCAACAACGAGATATATAGTACGATCTATCAAAAAGTTGTGGACAGATTCACACGAAACTTGCTGGACAGGTTGGGAGTGCCACTAGGAAGAACTGATTCGGTTTTGGTGAAGATCTGGATGCAATGATTCTTTAATTTTTAACTGATTCTTCACCATTGAGAGATTGGGCCAACAACGAGATATATAGTACGATCTATCAAAAAGTTGTGGACAGATTCACACGAAACTTGCTGTACAGATTGGGAGTGCCCCGAGGAAGAACTGCTTCGGTTTTGGTGAAGATCTGAATCCAGATCTGGATACAAAAATTATTTAATTTTTAACTGATTCTTCACTGTTGGCAAAGCGCATGTAAGTGGTGACCACCCCTATTTCAGGGCATGTCCTGACTTGAGTGGCATTTTTGAAAGTCACAAAGACTACTACTGGTCATGAAATTTGGTTCATTGCACAGATAGTGTTCCATAGGACCTTAAAATATTGAGGTTCATGGGTCTGTGATGTATATTACTGAATCTACAGGATTTTTCTTGAATATACATGCCCAGTATTGGCCTTTTTTGTTGTTTCACCTTCAAATATGACATACATTAGACCATGCAAAAATACAACATATGAAACATTCTACATGAAATTTCTCATCTAATCAAAAGGTTGTCACCCACCGTCTGAGAAAATCAGCATTTGTGTCGGTCAGTGGTGGATTCGCATGATATATGCACATTCTGACATTTTTTGTTAACCTCCGCCATCTTCGAAGATGGATGGAGGTTACTGTATTCACCCCTTTCTGTTTGTTTGTTTGTTTGTTTGTTTGTGAACAGTATTACGGAAAAACTCCTCGACGGATTTCGACGAAACTTGGTGAGGGGGTTAGGTATGGTCCAAGGATCATACCATTAAATTTTGGACTTGGTCCCGCCCCCAAAAAAGATTGTTGGAGAAAAAAAAATTTTTTTTTTGCATTTCTACATGTTTGAAGTGATTTCCAACTCCCCCCAAAAAAATTGTTACCCCCCCCCCAAAAAGGGAAAAATTGTTTTTTTGCATTTCTACAGGTTTTAAGTGATTTCCAACCCCCACCCCCAAAAAAAATTGTTTGAGAAAAAACATGCATTTCTGCATGTTTTGTGATTTCCAACCCCCCCAAAAATTTAGAGAAAATTTTTTTTTTTGGCATTTCTACATATTTTAAGTGATTTCCAACCTCCCCCCCCAAAAAAAAATTGTAATGGAAAAAAAAAATTTTACAACTCTTTTGTCACCAAATTTCGATTTCTTTTTTTTGCATTTCTACATGTTTTAAGTGATTTCCAGCCCCCCCCAAAAAAAATGTTGGAGAAAAGAACTATAACTCTGTCAGCACTGTTGACATCATATTTAATGAATAAGATTTCAGGTTCACTTGAGTGACCCAGCAGTATTGGCGGCGGAGGTTTTGCACTCTCCCGAGTGCTCCCCCTCTAGTTTTTTCTTGTTTTATTGCCCTTTTAGAGCCTGGGACTGTGAAATCCCCTAACAAAATGACTAGTTTATCAATAACTCATATTTACGTGCCTTAAATTATTCAACTTATTACCAATAATCAATGTAAAAAAATTGAGATGATCCAGGTGGATACTTAATTACAGCAGCTTGACCGAACTTTCCAACCCAAATGTCCGACTGCACTTCACATTTTTAAAAAAAATGCTTTTATTCTTCTGTGCATCAGATTATTTTCACTAAAATATATTTACAAATGGGGCACAGTGATATATATATATAATAGTATAAAAATTATTGAAAACATGCATGGCTTTGGTTTAGAGTAATTTTTCATTTTTGTCCAACTGCACGTCAAACTTTTTTGAATTTGATTAAAAAATTAATTTTCTTTAAAATTTAAAAATATATTTTTCCAGGTATTTAAGAAATATTTTATTAATTTAGAAGGCGGTTAAAACAGTTTTGGAGAATTTAGAGAGCTTTTTGTTACTCCCAGAATTGATTGAATTGAAAATTTACTTCCAAGAATTTGTTCGATAAATCTTCTCTCTTTTAGTGCTTTTCAGCATCTGACAGTCAGTGAAAAGAGCAGTCATCACAAAATAGGAATGTATTATTTCTTAATAATCCCAGAAATTGGTATTTTGATTATTAGATTAGTTGCTAGAATAAGTTACATACGATGACCTTCATTTATTTTGCAAAAATGAAAAAAAGAAGAAACAATGTCACCCGCAGGGTGACCCGTATCTTGCCAAAAGGTGACCATGTGTGACTTCTTTGAGGTCACACTGAGGTGAACAGAGCTGCTATCCACCAGGAGCGACTCCTTGAGGAATATCTGCCTACGAGAGATTCCGATGAGAATCGTTCTACAGATTAACCATGAAAAATATGTGTTTGCCTCATAACGTCACCAAATGACGTCATAATGTCTCAAGCTTGACAAATCTGGAAAGCACTCATCGAGGTGTTCAATTTCAGGTACTACATGATATGGTTCCAAAACTTGAAAAATTGACCTTGGGGTCAAATATGTTTGACCTCAGGCGCTAACCATGAAGGTCAAGGCCAATCGCCACCAAAAATAATCAGCTGAGCGCCAGACTATATACTACATTCCCATAAAGTTTGGAGACGATTCGATGAAAATTACTCAAAAAATAAGGGTTTCGTCGACTCCACTGATTTGCGACAAAGTGACCTTGACCTTCTAAATTTTATGTGCTGAAAGGGACCTCTATAGGCCTCCGATATGCGAAGTTACAAAAATTTGCAATGATAACTGTGCTCTGCAGAATTTTTTATACCTCATTACAGACAAACAAACAAACAAACAAACAAACAAACAAAAAAAACATACAAGCCGACTAACATATCTTGCAAAAACTTCGTTTTGGCAAGATAAAAATTAGGTAATTTCATTGAAAACTCGCAAAACCATCCGAATAGGTTCCCTTCTTCAAAGTATCATATTTCGGTGTATATATATATATATATATATATATATATATATATATATATATATATATATATATATATATATATATATATATATATATATATATATATATATAAGTCTAACTGAGTATATATATATATATATATATATATATATATATATATATATATATATATATATATATATATATATATATATATGTATGTAATTAAGCTATACGGTTTTTTGTTCTGAACTCAGTTAGACTTACACTTTCGGGAAAATGTAGTGAGAAGGCAATGGAACAAACCTCATTTTTTGACATTTTTGAAACACAGTGGTAACCACTTTCATGCGCTTCGCCTGTTGAGAGATTGGGCGAACAACGAGATATATAGTATGATATATCAAAAAGTTGTGGACGAATTCGCATGAAACTTGTTGGACAGGTTTGGAGTGCCACTAGGAAGAACTGATTCGGTTTTGGTGAAGATCTGGATGAAATAATTATTTAATTTTACAACTGATTCTTCACCATTGAGAGATTGGGCGAACAATGACATATCGAATGATATATCAAAACGTTGTGGACGGATTCACACGAAACTTGCTGGACGGGTTGGGAGTGGCACTCGGAAGAACTGATTCGATTTTGGTGAAGATCTGCATCCAGATCTGGATACAATAATTATTTGATATTTCACTGATTCTTCACCATTGAGAGATTGGGCCAAAAACGACATATATAGAACGATACATCAAAAAGTTGTGGACGGATTCACACGAAACTTGCTGGACAGGTTGGGAGTGCCCCGAGGAAGAACTGATTCGGTTTTGGTGAAGATCTGGATGCAATAATTATTTAATTTTAAACTGATTCTTCACCATTGAGAAATTGGGCCAACAACGAGATATATATATAGTACGATATATCAAAAGGTTGTGGACGGATTCACACGAAACTTGCTGGACAGGTTGGGAGTACCACGAGGAAGAACTGATTCGGTTTTGGTGAAGATCTGGATGCAATAATTATTTAATTTTAAACTGATTCTTCACCATTGAGAAATTGGGCCAACAACGAGATATATATATAGTACGATATATCAAAAGGTTGTGGACGGATTCACACGACACTTGCTGGACAGGTTGGGAGTGCCCCGAGGAAGAACTGATTCGGTTGTGGTGAAGATCTGAATCCAGATCTGGATACAATAATTATTTAATTTTTAACTGATTCTTCACAGTTGGCGAAGCACATGAAAGTGGTTACCACCGCCATTTTAGGGCATACCTTGACTTGAGTGGCATTTTTGAAAGTCACAACGACTACTACTGGTCATGAAATTTGGTTCATTGCACAGACAGTGTTCCATAGGACCTTAAAATATATTGGTTCATGGGTCTTTGATGTATATTACTGAATCTATAGGATTTTTATTGAATATACATGCCCAGTATTGGCCATTTTTCTTGTTTCACCTTAAAATATGACAAATATTAGACCATGCAAAAATACAACACATAAAACATTCAATATGAAATTTCTCATCCAATCAAAACGTTGTCACCCACCGTCTGAGAAAATCTGCATTTGTGTCGGTCAGTGGTGGATTCGCATGATATATGCACATTTTGGCATATTTTTATTTTTTCTTGTTTTATTGCCCTTTTAGAGCCTGAGACTATGAAACCCCCTAACAAAATGACTAGTTTATCAATAACTCATATTTACGTGTCTTAAGTTATTCAACTTATTTCCAATAATCAATGTAAAAAAAATTGAGATGATCCGGGTGGATACTTAATTACAGCGGCTTGACCGAACTTTCCAACCCAAATGTCCGACTGCACGTCACGTTTTTAAAAAAAAAATGCTTTTATTCTTCTGTGCATCAGATTATTTTCACTAAAATATATTTACAAATGGGGCACAGTGATATATATAGATAATAGTATAAAAATTATTGAAAACATGCATGGCTTTGGTTTAGAGTCATTTTGCATTTTTGTCCGACTGCACGTGAAACTTTTTTGAATTTGATTAAAAAATTATTTTTCCAGATATTTAAAAAATATTTTATGAATTTAGAAGGCAGTTAAAAAAGTTTTGGAGAATTTAGAGAGCTTTTTCTTACTCCCAGAATTGATTGAATTGAAAATTTACTTCCAAGAATTTGTTCGAGAAATCTCTCTTTCCGTGCTTTTCAGCATCTGACAGTCACTGAATGGAGCAGTAATAAAAAAATAGGTATGTATTATTTATTAATAATGCCAGAAATTGGTATTTTGATTATTAGATTTGTTGCGAGAATAAGTTACATACTATGACCTTCATTTATTTTGCCAAAAAAGGAAATAAAGAAAAATTAGGAAATTTCATTGAAAACTCGCAAAACCATCAGAATAGGTTCCCCTTCTTCAAAGTATCATATTTCGGTATATATACATATATATATATATATATATATATATATATATATATATATATATATATATATATATATATGTAATTAAGCTATACGGTTTTATGTTCTGAACTCAGTTGGACTTACACTTTCAGGAAAATGTAGTGAGAAGGCAATGGAACAAATTAAATTTTTTGACATTTTTGAAACACAGTGGAAACCACTTACATGCGCTTCGCCTGTTCGCTTTACTCCACAGCAATGGGCATGCTTCTTCAAACTAATCAATGAATAAGTTATTATAATGGAGCTGAAACAAAGATACCATTAAAGGAAAGAACAGCAAGCATGAAGCAAGCACCACGAGGAAACGTTACTTGGTACCGAACATGACTAATCGTACCAATGTTTTCCCATTCGAGACGTGCACGAACCTACCGTTTTCAAAAGACCACAACCAGACTCCATGATGTGCAAGAGAAGAGGGATGATCTCTTTGGTGAAAAGGAAGTTGATCACATTCCGCTCATCGGGCTTGAGCAGAGCACCTAAACACAGGAATCAAAAGTGTTTCCATGACAACCAAAGAGTAATACGACGTATAAATTGCCATAATCTCTTACGAACAACAGTACAAGAAAAAAAAAACAAAAGATGCACTCGTACAATGTTGATAAATTAGGAAACTCTCTCCCAGTGATTTCAAGCATTGTTTTAAAGATAAAAATAATAATAATAATAATAAGGAAAACGGATGTTCGAGTGTGTTGAACAAATTACACAAGGATACCTGGATCTGCACTTTCACAATGCAGAGCATCGTTAAAGTTATATTTTTCTACGACAGTGTTCTCCGAGGTCTGATAAATAGCCCGTGCCAAATGTAAAGGGGCGCGCGAGAGGCCGGAACACAGAGGGGAGTGAGAGGCCGGAACACAGAGGGGAGTGAGAGGCCCGAACACAGAGGGGAGACAGGCCGGAACACAGAGGGGAGCGAGAGGCCCAAACACAGAGGGGAGCGAGAGGCCGGAACACAGAGGGGAGCGAGAGGCCGTAACGCAGAGGGGAGCGAGAGGCCGGAACACAGAGGGGAGCGAGAGGCCGGAACACAGAGGGGAGCGAGAGGCCCAAACACAGAGGGGAGCGAGAGGCCGGAACACAGAGGGGAGCGAGAGGCCGGAACACAGAGGGGAGCGAGAGGCCGGAACACAGAGGGGAGCAAGAGGCCTGAACACAGAGGGGAGAGAGGCCGGAACACAGAGGGGAGCGAGAGGCCGGAACACAGAGGGGAGCGAGAGGCCTGAACACAGAGGGGAGAGAGGCCGGAACACAGAGGGGAGCGAGAGGCCGGAACACAGAGGGGAGCGAGAGGCCGGAACACAGAGGGGAGCGAGAGGCCGGAACACAGAGGGGAGCAAGAGGCCCGAACACAGAGGGGAGCAAGAGGCCTGAACACAGAGGGGAGCGAGAGGCCGGAACACAGAGGGGAGCGAGAGGCCGGAACACAGAGGGGAGCGAGAGGCCGGAACACAGAGGGGAGCGAGAGGCCGGAACACAGAGGGGAGCGAGAGGCCGGAACACAGAGGGGAGCAAGAGCCTGGAAGACAAAGGAGCATGCGAGCTCGGAAGAAAACCTTCCCCCATCCATTCTTTTATCGTCCCCCATCCAAATCCTCGATCTTTTCTCCCCCCGTTAATCCACCCCAAGCCCACCTCCTTCAAATTTCCTGCTTTCCTTCCTGAAAGTCCCTGTAATGTCCATCTTGTTTACCCCGTGCACCCCGCCACTTCCCTCTCCCTTCCACAGATCTCCTGATGTCTCTGTTCCCCAATGTTTTGTGCTTCCCTCTCCCACCCCTATTGTCTCCTCCTCTTGTTATACGTTCTGTGTGTTTGCTCTTATATGAGCCTCGACAATGTATATTAGCCTCAACATTGCATATAAAAAAAAAATTTTAACCCCCAAAAAAGGGTTCGCCAGAGATTCGAAAGGTCACCCGAGTTGACAGCAAAACCAAGCGTCCATGAAACTTACCAATGACCCCTAAGCTTTTCCAACGCAAGACCTCAAAGGGTCTCGTTTTGCTCACGGTGTGAAGGAAAGGATAAATAAACAAGGGGATACGTGCACAGAGAAATTCGGACCTGAAAAAACAAAAAAAAGAGAAACACTCACAGATTACCTTCCAAATGAAAACTTTCCCATTCCAAAGATTTAAGACGAGGGAGAATGATGGAATTTAAAAACGTACATTTTCATGTTAACAACGCACACACGGCACAGGGACATGACGTGAGATATCGATGATGTTTGGAGGGTCAAAGGAGGTGGCTGGCGGGGAGGGTTGCCCTTGTTGACCCTCCAATCCCGATGGCTGCTACTCTCCTACTTCAAGCATCGGTGTGCTCGACGACTCAACGACTCGTCACAGTTCCACAAGAGCCGGAGGAGAAAACTTGCAAGTCTGGTTTTCATGCGGGAAAACCCTTGTGAACGTTCACCCGGCGGTGCGAACTTTGGAGGAGGTGATGGCGTTGCACACCATCTGACTGCTCATGGCAAAGAGGAAGCTGACTTTCAGGAATGTCGATGTCATCGCAAGCAAGAAGGTCGAGTTGTTGTTGGTGGGATTTTCCACACCGTCTGTGCCTCGATAACTCACCTGATATCCATGGAACTGTCTTCAAGGATTCCTGGTGTTTTACTTCCAGGTGATAATTACTTGGTCATGTTGAACGGGTGAGTCGTTGTGCAACAGGATATTCATCAGGCGGACTTTCCAGGCACGACATCTTGCAAATCACAACAAAAAACAATGTGGAACTGGCATGGCGATCAGCGCACACCTCCGCCAGGTCGAACGCTTTCGGTCTTGTATCCCACTGATAGGTCGGATCTGCATCCGGACCTGAACCGCCATCGAATCGGCTTGTTCTTGTTCCCTAAACAACTCGTCCACAACTTTTTGAAATATCGTGCGACGTATCGATTTTGGGTCTCATGTATCGGTGGTGAAGAATAAATTTTAAGATTAAAAAAAAAAAAAATTCTCGCGTCCGGTTCCGGATCTTCACCGAAATCGAATCAATTCTTTCTCGTCACACGCCCGACCTGTCCGCCAAGTTTCGTCTGAATCTGTCCGCAACTTTTTTTTGACATGTCTTGTTCGCAGACGGTCGGACGAACAGACGGGGGTGAAAACACAACCGCCACCCTCGGTGCCGGAGATAATGATGTTGATGCCAAACTGTATTTCACAAGCAGGATATTTTGCCCTCTTTGTGGACAAATCCAATGTCCGCTGCTCCATGTTGTCCCGCCATTTTGCAGTGGGTGGTACCAGGAGCTTCGAGCTTTGTCTCTGAGTGAAACCAAGATTACAACACAATTAACCTTTTTTTTTAAAGTCCGTGAAATGATTTAAATTAATCGATGAACTCAAACATTTCCCTTCACCGGGGATGGTACTTTTGGCTCGTCATGAATAAGGACGTCTGCCAACGCGAGGAAAAGCCAAGAGAAACAAGGAATGAATTCTCCCCCCACCTCCCCCTCAATCCCACCCACCAACCTCCCCCTCCCCCCACCTCAAGTAAGACAAAAAAGGAGAGAGGAGGTGAAATCGATCAGACCTGGTGTCCGGATGCGAGGCAACACATTGTAACAATTCCAGGGCGTTGCAAGCACGGTTCGACTGATGTTCGCACAGAGTCGGAGGGTTCATCGAAGGGTAGACGTTCATTATCTCCTGAAAAACATGTCGCCGGCGCATCGATTAGCCTCCGCTACACATTCCCTCCATGTCCGGCACGCGTGGGAAATCATATCTGGACGTGACGCAAGTGAAATGATTTTGGGATCGGGAGACGAAAGTCATGGGACACACAATTTTATTTCCAAATTTTGGCAATTACTGTACGGTCGCTCGGCCTGACTGTGAGTGAGACGTGTGGTGTGCAATCGGCGTAACGCTCGGCCAATTTGATTCCTCCAATCTGAACGGTATCGCGTCGTTGGGCGCGTGATCCGGCAAGGAGGCCTTCAAAACGGTTGACTGTTGCGTTCGCATTGAGACGACTTGCCGGATTCGAACCAGGCAACTGGGACGAGCGTGCCCATAATCCGTGGCGTGTAATCAGCCAATTTAAAATCATAATATTCGTGGTATGGCTGGTGACTGTTTGGCCAACTTTTCTTTGTCGATTGATTTTTGTGAGTGTGAAAGGGAACTTTTGATCGTCGGCTCAGCCAAAACAAGTTACAGGGTGGGGGCATGAGGGGGGCAAGGTGAGGGGGTGGGTGAGGGATGGAGGGAAGACCTCACAGCAAAAAACATAAATCATGAGGGATGTACTAAGACATGCCGTACTTGCAGTAAAGCAGCTCTCGTGCCGAACGGGTGCCACAGCAAGGGTGCGAGGTCAGGAACCGACTTCCGTCTCTTGCTGAGTTCCAGCAGCGCGTTCTCCCGGGTCTCGGGGCTTGATAACTCTTTGATCCAAGTGTCGATCTTCTCCCGGTCTCCTTGGTCCAATGCAGTTACATTCTGCTGTGAGGGTACGAGGTGAAACAAACAAATAAATAAATAAATAAATAAAGGTGTACAAGTCCTCATCATGGACCAGCACGCCATAAAAAAATGGGACGAGTGTATTTCACATTAAAATAAACAAATAAATAATTCAAGGTGGTCTGCAAGTCGTGGAGATGGTCAAAATAGGTCAAATAGGTGGTCCCTCAAAAAACCAGGGATTTCCCGACGCATCATCTATAATTACAGCAGTGTGTGTGTGTGTGTGTGTGTGTGTGTGTGTGTGTGTGTGTGTGTGTGTGTGTGTGTGTGTGTGTGTGTGTGTGTGTGTGTGTGTCTGTGTGTGTCTGTGACCAGTTTATCGACAACCACTGGTCCGATCTCATTGAAACTTGCCAGGTATATTGCTGGGGATCTGAGTATGTGCCTTTTCTAGGTTTGTTATTAATCAGACAAGTGGGTCCCAAGTTATGGCCATTTATTTACCAAACCAATGACAAGACCCGTTGCTGCGAAGGTGTGGCTGTGTGGTGACGATGACGTCACGTGCCGTACTGGTTACGATGGGGAAAGGGCACCATTTAGTTACCGTGGCGTAGGAGTGGCAATGGTCAATGGCAGCGAATGTCATGGCAAGCAAAGACAGAGCGGTAAACTTGATTTTAATTAACTCTGTGTGTGTAAGTATCACAGCAGTTGTTACTTCAATACAAGCGATAATTCGTGGAATGATGTGAACATTCCGTACGGGCACGCACCACTTCCGGATAGTGATGACTTTCTGTATTCTAATAATTTCTCGATTTCTTATGCGCATTTACAGATAAACACAATGCCCCAATCCAGTCGTCATTTACGAGAGTGAAGGAACGGCCTGTGTGTTTGTTTGAAAGTTTTTTTTTGCACGTACGGCCACGCATGGACGGGCACATACTTGCATTTTTGATGATATTATTTGATGTCCGTATAAATGTATGACGTTGAAACAAATACGTAGCGGCCCCGCCCACATCAGCTTGATTGACAGTCGTTGAGCCCCGCCCACATCAGCTTGATTGACAGTCATTCAGTCCAGCTCACATCAGCTTGATTGACAGTCGTTGAGCCCCGCCCACATCAGCTTGATTGACAGTCGTTGAGCCCCGCCCACATCAGCTTGATTGACAGTCGTTGAGCCCCGCCCACATCAGCTTGATTGACAGTCGTTCAGCCCCGCCCACCCCTCGGATCTCTGCCCGCTTTTCGTCCGTTTTGTGGAATACTTTCAACCTATTAAAATCACACGATTACCAAGGGACGATGTACGAGGTCGAACTCTGTCCGATTGTTCCAGAATCATCGTCCTTGATCGAAGTTTTGTTAAAACATCCGAACCTGGGTGAGGCCCGTGAACCTCGCGTCGCCTCTCCTCGCAGCGTCCACACGTAACACCACGTTAACACAGCCTCGGGGTCCCGGACACGGCATCCCGTCCGAGATTCCGAGCACGTGGGGACGACGAACCACCCGGCCCGCCTTCCCCGCCGCGGCCATTGCTGAGGAGACGTGAAATCGCCACAGGAAACGTGTTTCGGTAATTCCCGTCACACTCGTTATTTTTCACAAACACATCTCATCGAGCTCGTCTGGAATATTTATAACTTTTATATTCTTCACCATTAATGTATGTACTAGATAACGCGCCTCCCGATCCGCCGTCGGAAATATCGTCTTTAGCGTCTTCTTCTTCTTCATTTAGCCTTAATCTTCTTCTTCTTTAATTCTCCTTCATCTCTTCTTTTATTCTTCTTCTCCTTCATTCGTCTTACTCTTCTTCTTTAATTATTCTTCGTCTCTTCTTTTATTCTTCTTCGTCTTCTTCTTCTTCATTTAGTCTTACTCTTCTTTAATTCTTCTTTTATTCTTTTTCTTCTTCTTCATTTAGTCTTATTCTTCTTCTTTAATTCTTCTTCGTCTCTTCTTTTATTCTTCTTCATTTAGTCTTACTCTTCTTTAATTCTTCTTTTCTCTTCTTTTATTATTTTTCTTCTTCATTTAGTCTTATTCTTCTTCTTTAATTCTTCTTCGTATCTTCTTTTATTCTTCTTCTTCTTGCCGGTTTTCTTTTTGACGTCTTATAACTTCCAAGTTGTGAAGTATGGTGATGGTGGATCGTGGGGGGGGGTGGTGAAGTATGGTGATGGTGGATCGTGGGGGGGGGTGAAGTATGGTGATGGTGGATCGTGGGGGGGGTGGTGAAGTATGGTAATGGTGGATCAGGGGGGGGGGATGTTGTGTATTTATCTTTACATTTGTACAAAGTGGAGATTTCATTAATTATAAAATGGTTTTTAATCTATCGATGGATCGTGTTCACACAAACCGATGACGTGTTTCGGTTAGTTACACCTCAAACATCCCGAGAGTGTTTACCTGTGTCACCACCTGGAAGGATCATGAAGAGGAACTATGTGGATGGAGGATGTGTAAGCTTGGAGTGGAATGGTGTGGGTGGAGGATGTGTAAGCTTGGACTGGAATGGTGTGGGTGGAGGATGTGTAAGCTTGGAGTGGAATGGTGTGGGTGGAGGATGTAAGCTTGGAGTGGAATGGTGTGGGTGGAGGATGTGTAAGCTTGGACTGGAATGGTGAGGATGGAGGATGTATTAGCTTGTAGAGGAATGGTGTGGGTGGAGGATGTGTAAGCTTGGAGTGGAATGGTGTGGGTGGAGGATGTAAGCTTGGAGTGGAATGGTGAGGATGGAGGATGTATTAGCTTGGAGAGGAATGGTGTGGGTGGAGGATGTGTAAGCTTGGAGTGGAATGGTGTGGGTGGAGGATGTGTAAGCTTGGAGTGGAATGGTGTGGATGGAGGATGTGTAAGCTTGGAGTGGAATGGTGTGGGTGGAGGATGTGTAAGCTTGGAGTGGAATGGTGTGGGTGGAGGATGTGTAAGCTTGGAGTGGAATGGTGTGGGTGGAGGATGTGTAAGCTTCGACTAGAATGGTGTGGGTGGAGGATGTGTAAGCTTGGAGTGGAATGGTGTAGGTGTAGGATGTGTAAGCTTGGAGTGGAATGGTGTGGGTGGAGGATGTGTAAGCTTGAAGCGGAATGGTGTGGGTGGAGGATGTGTAAGCTTGGAGAGGAATGGTGTGGGTGGAGGGTGTGGAAGCTTGGAGTGGAATGGTGTGGATGGAGGATGTATTAGCTTGGAGAGGGATGGTGTGGGTGGAGGATGTGTAAGCTTGGAGTGGAATGGTGTGGGTGGAGGATGTGTAAGCTTGGAGTGGAATGGTGTGGATGGAGAATGTATTAGCTTGGAGAGGAATGGTGTGGGTGGAGGCTGTGTAAGCTTGGAGTGGCATGGCGTAGGTGGAGGATCAGTAAGCGTGGACTGGACTGGTGTGGGTGGAGGATGTGTAAGCTTGGACTGGAATGGTGTGGGTGGAGGATGTGTAAGCTTGGAGTGGAATGGTGTGGATGGAGGATGTATTAGCTTGGAGAGGAATGGTGTGGGTGGAGGATGTGTAAGCTTGGAGTGGAATGGTGTGGGTGGAGGGTGTGTAAGCTTGGAGTGGAATGGTGTAGGTGGAGGATGTGTAAGCTTGGACTGGAATGGTGTGGGTGGAGGATGTGAAAGCTTGGAATGACATGAGTGGAGGATTGTAAGCATTTCTGGAGAGCGGTATCAATCAAGATGGGGAGGACGATGGTTCCACGTACTGGTAGGTTGAGGCCACCCTGCCCCTCCTAATTGTGTGTGTGTGTGTGTGTGCCTGATTAATGGGTGCCCTGTCCTGTCATCCGGTTCGGTAAGGAGAAGGTTAAGCTAAGTTTGAAGTTTGTGAGTTGTGTGTATTTACTTTGCCAGTTGTAAATGCACCCCTTGATTACCATTTACTGCATTTCCCCTTTCACTGCCCCATTTCCCCTTTCACTGCCCCATTTCCCCTTTCACTGCCCCATTACCCCTTTCACTGCCCCATTTCCCCTTTCCCTGCCCCATTTCCCCTTTCACTGCCCCATTACCCCTTTCATTGCCCCATTTCCCCTTTCATTGCCCCATTACCCCTTTCACTGCCCCATTTCCCCTTTCACTGCCCCATTTCCCCTTTCATTGCCCCATTTCCCCTTTGACTCCATTAAAGCCCTTGAGTTCCCTTCCCTCCTTCCCCATTGCCCACGTTGCTCGTTGTAAATAAATTATTCTTGTTGGATTATATTTCCCAATTTGTCTGTGGTTGTCCATTCTTCCTTTGGTCCGGCAATGTCCGCACATAGATTAGCCCGGAGATTATGATTCCCCAACGGATTGGCTCTCACATCAGTCCGGCGTTGTGCTACCAGTAAGCTCGGCCGTCTTCATCAAGATCCAAGAAAGACAAAAGTAGCACAACCACCGAGGGCGTGATTCCCCGATAAGGAGGCTGCGTGTACCGCAGTTAAACGGTAGTCAGACGGACACTGGGTCACGTGGTTAAATTGTTGGTGTTCACAGACGATTGGCGACACGAACTTATTTTGCGTGTGACGGCTTCGATTCCCTGTGAGTCCGGGGAGAACCGGGGACACCCCCACTCTCGTAGTACCCCTTACGAACCCGGGTCCACAGCACTATCAATTCATTTATCGGGCGTGTTCACACATCAGGAGATGGACCAGGGATATTGAGAGGACAGGAGATACCGTTGAATGCACCTCAAGCTGCACAACTCCTGCGAGTTTGGAGCCCACACCTGGAATCAAACCCGGACCACCTGGGTGTAAACGAGGTCTCCGAACCACTCGACCACCTGGGTGATACCAGAGTAACATCTCCCCAAATTACATCTGTATACGCGTTAAAATTGGAGCACTCCCGAAAACGTACAAAGTCCCACGCCAAATGATTACTCAACATTAACAAAGATACACAAGTGGGATTACCACTCCTTCCAGTCCATGTTTCAACATCTTGCTCTTCCCTCACACCAGGACACCTGTCAAAGGATCCCTGGAATATCCTACTGTTCACCTCCTCCAACTCCTCATCATCTACTCGAGTTTCAAACTCCTCCATCTGATCATTTGAACTCCCGGTGTGGGCACGGAATGTTTATTCATTTTTCCCCATTCCTGTAATTATTTATTCCTTCCTGGACTCACCAATCAAGTTATCTGTTGTCGTTCCTCTTTTTCTCTCCTCCTCACCCTCCTCTTGCCATGACTGATCTTGCTGCCCTCTTCTGTTGGACCTGCATGGTCATCATTGTGGAGACACCCTCCTTTGCTCCCAAAGTGATTCCCGTTGCTGCCTAAACCCCAAACCTGCTTCCGAAACCATTCTACCAACCATAGGTAGATCTATCCATTGCTCTACTCATCAACTCATTCCCTTTTTGATTGATTTTGTTGATTTTTTTTTATTTTTTCATGATCAGAACTTGAATTCTCCATCTTGGGATTGAAACACCAAACGACAAGCAGAGCAAGAGTGAATGATGGAAAACTTATTATTCCACGATCCCCGTGTCACACCAACTTGGTAAATGCATTAATGGAATTATCTTGGCAAACGAATTACAAGCCAGGGGGGTTCATTGGTGAACTCGGATTAAAAGGGGGGTGGGGGGGGAGGGTGAATTGAGGTACAAATGGTCATTAAAGTACAAAAACGACTTCCCATGTGAACGAAGTGAAATGTAATCGGAATGAAGGATCGAAAATGGACGAATTATCTCGAAGGTCTTGGTGGTGGTTTCGGAGACGGTGGTTCGCTCTGTGGTGGCCTTGGAGTTGGAGAGGGTGATGTTTTTCCTCCCGGTTGAGGGGGAGCTTGACTCGGCGGTCTTGGTGAAGGTCCTTCATGAGAGGTGGATCCTTCTTCTTGATCATGAGAGGACCTTCATGACAGGTCCTTCTTGATCCGGAGGTGACCCGGAGTTTGAAACCCTCGCGACTTTCTGAGCGAGGGCTGCGTTGACAATGTGCAAGGCACACAATTTGCAATCTTCGAGACAGCAACGATGATCGTTTTGCTGGGGTGCACTCGGGGTGTTAGGTGGTGGACCGCCGCAGCCTGATGGCTTCATCACTTGTTCTGAAGGATCAACCAATTAAAAGAAGCATTCGGTCAATGAAAACCATAAATAACCACAACAGCACTCTTCGACGAATCAACGTACACAGATATGCCTCTGCCCACATTGTTATATCGTTATACATACTTGTACCAAGTTTGATTTACATCTCTTCAGTTGTCCTCAAATATGACGTTTTAACTGACATGACCTTTGACCTCTTGGCCCCCATAATCTAACCAGTTTATGTATAGATCATTATACATACTTGTACCAAGTGTGACTGAGATCCCTTCGGCGGTTCTTAAGTTACGCGGTAACGAAAACCTGTCACGGACTCTGACCTTTCACCTTTGACCTCTTGATGCCGCCACCGAATCAGTTCATATTTGCATCATACTGTATACTTATACCAAGTTTGGTCAAAATCCCATTACTGGTTCACAAGTTAGCACAGTAACATAATTTTTACTGAACATGACAGCCGACCGTTGACCTTTTGACCCCAAAATTTAATCACTTTATGTATACATTATTATACATACTTGTGGCAAGTTTGACTTCGATCTCTTCAACCATTGATAAAATATCGCGGCGACAAAAACATATTAAGGAGCGCTTAAAAGTGCGGGGGCCAGTACACACTCCTGACGAACTCCAGCAACAACTGGAAATAAGTAAGAGATGGTACCACCACATCTCACAGTACTCTCAGTACCAGAGTAGAGTTCAGACGTCAGATCGATCAGTTTTGGTGGTACCCCACGAAGACCAAGAATCCTCCAGAGGACATCCTGATTCACTGAATCGAACGCTTCACCGAGATCAACATAAGCTGCAAGCAGCCCCTGCTGAAACCCTCGTCTGCGTTCAGTGAGGACCCAAAGAGCAAGGATACGGTCAATCGTTGACCTCTTTGGTGTAAAGCCTGACTGCTCTGGACGCTGGTGCTCAAGCAGATGGTGGCGAACCCTATCAAGAATTATCCAAGCAAAGACCTTGCCCGGCACTGAGAGCAGCGTCACCCCTCGGTAGTTGTTGCAGTCTTGGCGATCACCTTTCCAGAGATGGACGACAAGGCCCCTCTTCCAGTCAGTTGGGATGATGCCTGTGTTCCAGGTGGAGCACAAAACTGCATGCAACGACACGAGTGCAGCATTTCCACCAGCCTTGAGAAGTTCACCATGGATGCCACAGATCCCTGGAGCTTTACCCCATTTCAACCGGTTCACCGCAGCCTGTGTTTCCACAAATGAAGGTGGACCACAGTTGATTGGAGGGTCAGCAATTGGGATTGTAACACTCCTGACATCCAACTCAACATCTGGTGGATCAGCCTGGTACAGCCGCTCAATGTAACCTGCCCAGCAGACCTTCACTTCGGATTCCTCTGTTAAGAGCCTACGTACCGCCCTCTGCTCTGACTGCAGTACACCGAGGGATGGGCTTTGATGAACGCAATGTGCGAATTCCTCTGCAAGCAGGAGAATCACTTGACCACAGGTGATGCTCTACCCCCTCACAGATTCCTCGCACATAGGCCTCCCTGTCCAATGTCCACCCTCAGTGCACGTACAGTTTTACGCCTCAACTCCCTGAACAGCTCAGCTCTGCCATTAAGCCTGGTCCTGCGACTCTGGTCAATGGTATCCAGTGTCCCTTGAGAGACAGAATTCTTCTACACCCTTCAGTGGGTTCCAAGAGATCCACCGGCAACATCAAGGAAGGTGGTCTTGAAGGCGTTCCACAACTCTTCAGGACTCCCCAAAGTACCCAAACCCCCCAAATCTCCACTCAGCCTATTCGCAAACTCCTCAGCAACCCTCTCATCCTTGATATGAGCTTGCCAACATCCAGCCAAGGCTGGGATGGAATAATGCTCCAGGATTTAAGGTGCAGCTTTAGAGTTGCAACAACAAGCCGGTGGTCGGTATTGGGGAACTGAGCACTCCGGTGGACCCTGCAGTTCTGGATCATCCTCCAGCGAACATCAACTGAGGGGGGGAGCATTACGCCTCTCAGCGGTGACGTCACACGTCGCCATGCAAACGAATGTAAAAATTAGAAAATCGCCAAAAATTCCCAAACCTGTCCATCTGGCGCGATCTCACATAGCCCATGCTGTACAGTAGACCACAGAGCACCCGCATGCCGAAAGTGGTGACAATCCGTCGGGCAGTTTCGGAGGAGATACGTCCACAAAATATGGCTTAGTGTATTAATATAATAATTGCATTCTACGTCGCTCTCCACCTACCGTGGCCACAGCACTTGCAGTCGC